>NC_057713.1:132916153-132937897 GCF_004010195.1 Chiloscyllium plagiosum
ATTGTATACGAAGGTTGGCAGAGTGGAAGATGAGGACCGGGGTATTTGTTCTTGTTGCGCTGGGGGGGCTGGAATTCAAGGGAGGAAGTGCAGGAAGTGGAGGAAATATGCTGGTAAGCATTGTCGACCACATGGGAGGGGAAATTGCGGTCTTTGAAGAAGGAGGCCATCTGGGATTTTCTATGATGGAATTGGTCGTCATGGAAACAGATGTGGCAGAGGCGGAGGAATTGGGAATAATGGTGGTGTTTTTACAGGAGGCAGGGTGGGAGGAGGTGTAGTCCAGGTGTAGACTACAGGGGTCACTGGATTAGACTTGAAGTGTTAACTCTGTTTCTCTCTCCACAGATGCTGCCAGACCTGCTGAGTTTCTCCAGCAATTTCTGTTTTTGTTTGTTTTAGATCTCCAGCATCCACAGTTGTTTGTTTTATTATAGTGATGTAGACTGAGTAAAAATAAAAGAAAGAGTAAAAGAGAAAAGAAAGGTCAGTTTTGATGTTGCATGTAATACTGAGGAAGCGTTTTCTTCCCCCAGGTTTTGAATGAAATCCTTTTTTGCTATGATGATTCGCTGAAAATGCATTTGACATGAAAATATTGCAACAAATTTTCCATTTTTGGCTGATTTATATTCCTCAGAGAAACAGTTGTGTGAAAGTGTAAAGTTTCTGATGAAAGATTATCCTGACTATGGAAGTTAACCTCATGGTGAAATGAAATCAAGAAAAAATATTCAGATAAAGGATATTTATGGCACCAGAACCTTTCTTAAGTCATCAAAGTCATCAAGGTAAGACAAAATTAGCCTTTTTTCTAACATAGTAACAATATATAGGCTCTCTTTCAGTCTAATTGTAACAAATGGCTCAGGAACAATGTCATTTTCATGGGTAGATACCATCACAAATCAATTGTGGACAATAGTGCTAGAGGCATGGCTGATCACAATCTCTGAGTGATTTGGTTTTAGGGACAAAATGTAATCTTTCCAAATTTGCTGCTAATGCCAAACCAGGTGGCAATGTAAGTTGTGAGGAGGCACAAGAAGGTTTGGACAAGCATTGCAAATGGGCAAGAAGGTGGCAGATGGAATATAATTTGAATAAGTATGAAGTTATCCACTTCGGTCAAAAAAGATCTCCGGAAGACTAAAAACTTCCTAAACAATGAGAGGTTTGGAAATGAGGGGATACAAAGGAATCTGAGTGTCTTTGATCATGAGTCACTATATGAGTGCAGCAAACAATCAGAAAGGCAAGTTGTCTCATCACAAGGGGATTTGATTAGAGGAATAAATTGTCTTGAGTTGAGTCATGGCGAGACCACATCTAGAGCATTGTATTTAATTTCAGTCCTTATTGAAGAATATACTTCCTGTGGGATGGTAGAACACAGATTCAACAGGCTAATGCATTGGATGGTGGGATTTTGTTATGAGGAAGTTTAAAGAAACAGGGTTTGTATTCTCTCGTGTTTAAAGGAAGGGCAGGCAGTCTCATTGAAACTTACAATTACAGGATAAATCAGATGGATTATAAGGGATGTTTCCCCGAGCTGATGAGCCTATCACCAGAGGACACCGGTCAGAATAAGAAGTTGGCCATTTAGGACTGACATGGAATTTCTTCACCCAGAGTGGTGAATGTTTGGAATTCTGTGCACCAGAAGAAGCTCAGTCTTACGCATGTTCAAGTCAGAAATCAATAGATTTCTGGAGATAAATGATGTCAAGAGGCATGGGAGATGGCATGGGAAAGTAGTGTTACAGTAGATAATCAGCCATGATCCAGATGAATGGCACAGCAAACTTGACTGGCTGAATGGGCTACTCCTCTTCCTATTTTTCAATAACAAAAGCTTATGGAATTAGGGGCTGTTGCATGTGCCTTGTGTAACATCCTTCTGAACAGCTGGTTCAAATAAAATGCTGTTGTACTCTATCTGCCCTCAGTATTGGTGCCATTTTAGTATTGTCACATTTGTGGAAATTAACTCTTACAAAACATTTTATGCAGAAGGTATAATAGAATATAAGATAGTTAAGATCATTTACAAAAATATTTACATAAAGGCAAAATAAAGTTTCAACTTGTTTCCTATAAATATTGTATATAGATACTTCTGTCTTAACTCTTTGATTTCTTCCTTAACATACTCTTCTCAGTTTTGATGGTCTAGAGATTTCTTTCCAGTTTTGAGGGTCTGGATTTCTTTTCAATTATGATGGCCCAGAAAACTTTTTCTAGTTCCATTGGCCTAAACATGTTTTTCAGTTCTGAAGGCTTGAAAATTTCTACACAAATTCTTACAGCCTGAAGTCTTCACAAAATTAAACTTAACTTTTGCTTGGGTGAAATAGCTGTTCTGAAGAAGGAACACTGGACTTGATGTTAACTCTGTTACTTTCTCCACAGACACTACCAGACCTGCTGCATTTCTCCAGCAGTTTCTGTTTTTGGACCAGAACTAAAACCTGATTCTGAACTGAAGTAAACTACTGAGCTGTTTTCTCTGTGTCATAAAAATTCACCTTCATAAACACTTCATCAATTAACTCCACAGCATTGTGTTAGTTATATAAGTCATATGTCTTCTAGAAAGTTACATTTTTAGTTCATTGTTCAAAATGATTTCTGACCTTCTTTTGAAACACCTCACAGAACTGAAACTACATCTATTTTAAATTCAAATTCCATTTGATATTAATGTGTTAAACATCTTTATAACACTTGTTATGCCCTCAAAATGCCATCCTTACAATTTGGAAGGAACTCAACAAGGCCCTTTTAAACCAGTGAGCTGTACCATCCAGAAGGACAATGGCAGATACATGTGAACACCATCTCTTGCAGGTTCCACTGCAAATCGCACAACATCTTGTGTTGGAACTATATCACTGCTCCTTCATTGTTGCTGGATTAAAGTCCTCACACTCTATCCTGAACAGCATTATGGGTGTACCTGAAGTGGATTAGGAAGGTAAGTAAGCATCATCTCCTCAAGAATAATTAAGGATGAGTAATAAATGATGGCCTTGCCAACTATGCCCATGTCTTATGAACAAATGAAAAAAACAATAAATTTGTCAAACATAATTTCCTTAATTCTATGTCGACTCAACAAATCATATTGGCCCAAATATTCCAGTCAGGTTGGAGACCCCATTTTCAACCTTGATTAATTAAAAATTAATCATTTACCTTGACGTGATATCGGCTGAGATGCCTGGAAGGTGTATCCTGTTAGCAACCTGTCCAGGAATCCACAAGTCCCGGAGTGAAGAGAATTGATGCGTCTCCGGCAGCCGCTTTGAGAGCTCCTGTGAAAAGGTAAGTATATAAAGTTGAGCTTTAGTCAAGGGTGTCAGATGTAAACAGAAGAGGGTGATGGGAATTGTTGTGTTCATGGTCCAACACTCTAGTGGGAGTGGGGAGAGCTTGCCTGTGGAGGTGGGGGGTGAAGTTCAGGCCAGCAGGGAGGTATGTTAGTTTGGTTCAGAAGGTGGGTTTGTTCGATTAGGCCAGGGGAGGATGTTGGTTCAGGAAACTGTCTCTGGTGAAGTGTGTTAATTCCCACGGGTTGTGTCTGGTCAACCATGGGTAGGTGTTGGGTCTGGCAGAGTTGGGTGGGGGAATATGGTATCAGGGTCAGGTCTTTGACTATCTGATCCAGGAGGTGTCACTGATTGGGCAAGTATATTTTTTTTTTGGGAGGGTTTATCAGTAGTGAGTCGGGATTTAATTAAATAATTTGCCCTGGAATTAGCTTTGGTGGAGTAAGGCACTTGTGGAATCAAGAAGTCATGGTTGGAACAACAAATGAAATTTGTATAACTTTGTACACATTTTAAAATAATTTACGTAATTAATATGGTGCCAGGTTAATTACGGTGAGCTATACACAATTTACAATATTTTCATAACTGCATGTAACAGTAAATTACTATACTACAGGATAGATTTCTAATCATCTAAAATTTTCTAGGTAAATATTAAGCTTGAGTGATTCGGAACTCTCTGTATTCTCCAAATTTAAAGGACTTTTTCAGGGAAAAGCAGACACAGTGGAGTGGAATTATCCAACATAAAATTCAATATCCCACGCAATTCTCATGGAGTCAGTTGCGTCAGGGATTCCACATGGTTGTGATACATTGCTTCAGTAACTCTCTGGACCATTATGATATGCTAAGTACCCTGTTACCACATCCCTAATAACATGTCTCTCAAATGTTTTGCTTCTGATTGTTGTGGTCTGGAGTGCTTGAACCTTTAAAGGGGCGTATCTTAAACTGCTAGCAATTATTTCATAAGGCAACAAGATATGACATTTTCATTCCATGGTTTGATAGATCAGTCCCTGTGCAGTGTGTTAAAGGTTTATAATGTGTTATTGTAATGTGGAGATTTGGATTCTGAAATAGAGGTAAATGGGTTTTTGATGTTAGTTCTGTGAAGGGGTTTCATTTTTGTTTAAGAGGGCAGAAAATCATTTTTTAAACAGTGAGCTCAAACATCATTTTCAAGAAAGCATTTTCAAAATGACTAGCAAGTTACTTGATAAGTTAACTGACTACAGAGGAACCTTGATTATCCGAACGAGATGGGCGGGTACTATTTCGTTCAGATAATTGATTATTCGCTTAAACAAGGGAAACCATACTGATCTAATGCTGTGCTCTACCAAAGAATTTGTTTAAATCTATAATTTTGAGTCTGTTATTTAAACAAACTAATCTTTGCATTCTGCAAATGACAGGTTAAACTTAGAAGGACTAAACCCTTACCATCACATAAATGCTGTATATGAAATTCCAGCATTAAGCAAGGTCCTGAACGGATTCTACAATTGCAAGAGCATTTGTCCGTTTCCGGGAGCTCAGTGTCACAATAGAAAGACAGAAGTGTTGCCTCATGCATGCGCTTACGTTCTCAGCCATTCTTTTCATGAACGGCCCGGTAAAGTATCGGGAATACTGTAAAACACTTACTTTTGCAAAAAGACTGTGTAACTAACCGTTAGTTAAAAAATATCCAGTCGCTGATGCTTGAGGTGCTTGTGTTTCTTTGTTTTTGCCAGCGTTTTCACATCTTCTTCAGTTCAGGTAATCTGAATACACTTACTGCTTTGATGTAACATTTTTGCGGAATGTAGAGGTCTTCTTCAGATAATCTGAAATTCGGATAATTGATTTTCGGATAATCGAGGGTCCTCTGTAAATGTTTGCTAAATTGCGTTTAGCAGAAGAATAGCTGGTCAATAGCAGGTTTAGTTTAGAAGGAAAAAAAGTTGACATCAACAGAAAAGTGGGGAGATTGTGGAAGTCTATTGCCTGGAAGTAACCTTTTTTCAACAATCCAAGGAGAAGGGCTGGCAAAGACCCCCAGTTTCTCTTAAGGATCAGTGAAAAACATGAATATGTTAATGTGCATTTTTTTGTGTCTTTGGGAGAGACCAAAAGAATTGCATCTGGGAAATGCACAGAAAGTCCAAAAGGAAAAGGTTGCAACCTCGTCAGTACAGTAAGAAATTAAAGAGTTTAAACTAGGAGTTATACTTCACTGGGATTGAAAGGATATTGCTGGGAAAAAAAATTTGAATCTTTTTACTTTTCATGATAAGATTTTCCAAAATTGTTCTACCGATAGCTTTTTAAAAATTCTTTCATGTTCTTTTGTTAGATTGGCAGCCTCGTGAATACATCCAGTGATTGACTAACCAAACTTATCAGATTTAGTATACAAAGGAACCTTGGTTATCCCGGCATCCAATTATCCGAATTTCGGATTATCCGAACAAGATTGCAAGGTCCTGATGCTTGGTTAAACTGTGTTATCTGGCATTCGATTATCCAAACATTCAAATACTCCCCGCCTGTGTAATTCGGATAATCGAGATTCCTCTGTAATTTACTCACAGTAATATTACCTACTGGGTTTTGAGAAGATTTGTAGTTCAGGTTGAGGTTCTGGATTTAGGTTTGCTCACTGAGCTGGAAGGTTCATTTCCAGATGTTTCGTCACCTAAATGTGAAACCTAAACCATAAATAGAAAGCGGGCCATGCTGGCAGCATGGTTTTTGATAATTTTACTGTTAAATATTCAGCACCCAACCCTTTACATCAAGGTGAATGAAAGAATTGATGTGACGGTGAAACAATTATCTCATCTGTGATGCTGCAGCTCAATAAGGATTCTGCACACTGTACCTTCTTTCTGGGATTGTATCTTGCTCCAGCTAGCAGACATCATGACCCACTAAGATTATTTGAATTTGGGATAACTTAAATTCAATCTCCTGTGAAGATTAACATAGAAACATAGGAAATAGGATCAGGAGAGGCCATTCAGTCCTTCAAGCCTGCTCACCATTCAATATGACCATAGCCGATCATCCCTGTTCCCACTTTTTCCCCATACCTTTGATCTTTAAACTCTAATAAGTACTGTATATCTATCATCTTTTTGAAAACATTCAATGTTTTGGCCTCAACCACTTTCTGTGGCAGACAAATCCACAAGCTCATCGCTCTCTGGGTGAAGAAATTTCTCTTATCTCAGTCCTGAATAGCCCACCCCATAACCTTAGACTGTGACCCCTGATCCTGGACTCCCTGGTCATCAGACACATCCTTCTTGAGTTTGTCCTGTGTAGTCTTGTTAGAATTTTATAGGTTTCTATGACATCCCCATCATTGTAATAAAGCAATAGCCAGTTACAATCTTCTAGGAGAAAGTGAGGTCTGCAGATGCTGGAGATCAAAGTTGAAACTTTATTGCTGGAACAGCACAGCAGGTCAGGCAGCATCCAGGGAACAGGAGATTCGACGTTTCGGGCACAGGCCCTTCTTCCTGAAGAAGGGCATGTGCCCGAAACGTCGAATCTCCTATTCCCTGGATGCTGCCTGACCTGCTGTCCTGTTCCAGCAATAAAGTTTCAACTACAATCTTCTAGTTTAAAGACAAAAGTGAAACATTCACCAACCACAAAATCAACTTCTCTTTCCCTCTTTGAACTGAATTTCCACTTGCACCAAATTGCTGACTTCAGCACATTTTCATGAACACCAAAGGGATGAAACTGTGGATTCAACATCATTGTTCTGTATTCTTATTTTCCTGTGTGACATCGACTCTTATCTAGTTTTGTTCTAGCAGCTCTTCTGTGAGAAGATGAAGAAGGATTATTGAAGCCAAGCAAGCAGTGAAATCAAAGGAAGGAGCAGGGTTCACAGTGGGAAACCTGAGGTGAAAGGAATTTTGATTCCGCCACCCTACTGTAATAATTCAACAACACTGATAACATTAGGCATTAACATGGTAAGTAGTTAAGAATGCCATTGGAGATGATTGATTGATTAATTAATTGGCACATTCTAGAAGGTAACAGAAATGCTGGCAATGGACGGAGCTGTAAGAATGAGCAGTTAATAACCTCTGTTCACAAGGAAATGTGACATAGGAACATAGGGACAGGAGTAGGCCATTCAGCCTCTCAAGTCTGTTCCACCATTCAATGAGATCGTAGTTGATCTGAATTCCATATTCCTGCCTCTGGTCCATATCCCTTAATACCTTTCTTCACAAAAACATATCTATCCCAGTTTTAACATTAACAACTATTCTAACATCCACTGTCATTTGTGGAGGAGAGTTCCGAATCTACCACCCTTTGTGTGTAGAAGTGCTTTCTAACATCTCTCCTGAATTGTCTGGCTCTGATTCACAGACAACGCCCCTAGTTCTAGAATCCCCAATGACTGGAAATAGTTTATCTTTATCTACTCTGCCTTTTCCTGTTAATATTTTGAAGACTTCGATCAGATCACCCCTTAACCTTTTAAATTCTAGACAAAACAGGCCCTTTGTGTAATCTCTCTTCACAATCCCTGAAGTCCAGGTATCATTCTTATAAATCTACATTGTACTGCCTCTGGAGCCATTTTATCCTTCCGAAGGTGTGGTTCCCAGATTTGCTCGCAGTACTCCAAGTGGGGTCTAACCAGGGTTTTGTATAACTGCAGCATATCTTGTGCAACCTAATATTCTAGTCCTTTAGATATAATAGCCGCATTCTTGTTTTCTGTCTCACCATTTGCCTTGGATCCACATTGACACCCGAGTTGCCCTGGTAACCAGCAATGATATGATAGTTCACTGATGGTCCACATGTAACCAATAGTAGTAATGAAATGCCAAAAATATTCTTTCTGTAACTAGCCAATCCTTCAGCCCATTCATGCTTACCTTGAAAGTCCCTTGCACTGCACAAAGTCAGGTTTCTTAGTCAAGCCTCATCTTCTGGGTTATCATCAGCCAAAAAGCTGGAGTCAGGTATATCAAATTAGTTTAGATTACCATTTCTGACTCAAGTATTGTTTGTGAAATTGGGGGCTTTGTGTAGCATTTAAAATTATGCCTCTATCATTGCTACTTTCACAGTGAGCAAGAAGCTTAGTACTTCAAGAGTTTTTCTGCATTAATGATGGCAGTGCATTTAATTCTCAATCCTTTTCTTGCGTTATGGGGTTTTTCTCTCTCCTGCAAGAATATAAACTTCCATTGTCATTCACACATCAAATTGTTTAGGTGTAAGTTGGCTGTGAATGGTTGGGTGAAAGGAGGGCAGTGGGTAGACAATGGCAGAAATCCAAAGAGTGCATGGGTGAACTGCAACAATTGTTTATTCCAGTCTAGTGAAAAAATAAAAACGGGAAAGGTGGCCAAACCATGGCTTACAAGGGAAAGTCATAATAGTATTAGATCCAAGGAAGCGGCATACAAAGTGGCCTGAAAAAAAACAGACCTGAGGAGTGGGAGCAGTTTAGAATTCAGCAAAGGAGAACAAATGAATTGATTAAGAAAGTGAAAATAAAGTATTGGAGCAAGCTTATGGGAACAGTAAAACTGACCGTAAAAGTTTCTAAAGTGAAGAGATAAAGATTGAAGTTACAGTGGAAAACGGGTGGATTTACAATGTGGAACATAGGAATGGCTGACCATCTAATTAATGCGTAGCTTCTGTGTTCACAAAGGAGGATGCAAATGACATACCAGAAATGTTGGGGAACATGGGAGTGAGGGAGGAACTGAAGGAAATCAATAATAGAGAAATGGTATGGGACAAATTAATGGGATTAAAGGCTGATAAATCCCCAGGCCCTAATAATCGATATCGTCGAGTATTTAAGGATCTGGCCACAGAAATTCTGGATGCATTGGTGGTCAATTTCCAAAGTTTTTTAGACTCTGAAACAGTTCCTACAGATTGAAGGGTAGCTAATGTAACCCCCTCTATTGAAGAAAGGAGGCAGACAGCAAACCTATTAAAAAACCATTATAGGCCTGTTAGCCTGATGTCGGTAGTAGGGAAGATGCTAGAGTCTGTTATAAAAGATGACCACTTGGAAAACAGCAGCAGGATTGGGCAGCATGGATTTATAAAAGGAAATCGTACCTGACAAATCTACTGGAATTCTTTGAGGATGTCAAAAGTAGAGTTGACGAGCAGGGAGCAGTAGGTGTAGTTTATTTCGACTTTCAAAAGGAAGTTTTTAACAAAATCCCGCAAAAGACATTAGCAGGTAATATTAGTGTATGTGGGATTGAGGGTATTATACTGTCATGGATAGAGAACTGGTTGGCAGAATGAAACAAAGCGAAGGAATAAATGAGTCTTTTCCAAAATGGACAGTAACTAGTGCAGTACTGTGGGGATCAGTGGTTGGATGCCAACTATTAAAATACTTATAGTATTTTAGAGGAGGGAACTGAATGTAATATTTTTGAATTTGCAGATGACACAAAGCTGGGTAGGAGGGTGAGCTGTGAGGAGGAAGCAGAGATGTTTCATGTGGTTTGAATAGGCTGAGTGAGTGGGTAAATGCATGGCAGATGAAATATAGTGTGAGATTACTCAGTTTGGTAGCAGAAACAGGAGGCAGCTTATTAAATGGATGATGATAGATTGAAAGAGGGGAAAATGCACCATGACCTGGGCATCTTTAGCACCACTTGTTGAAGGTAATTATGCTGATGCAGCAGTTGGTAAAAAGACAAATGGTATGTTGGACTTCATAGCGAGAGGATTCTAGTACAAGAGCAAGGACGTCTTGCTGCAATTATACAGGGCCTTGGTGAGACCAGACATGGAATACAGTGTGCAGTTTTCATTTCCTTATCTGAGAAAAGATGTCCTGACTATGGAGGGAATGCAACAAAGGTTTACCAGGAGACAGTAAGAACTGCAAATGCTGGAAGCCAAAGTCAATGGATGTGCAGTTTGGAAATCCACAGCAGGTCAAACAGCATTCGAGGAGCAGAAAAGTCAACATGTCGGCCAAAACCCTTCCAATTCCTGGAATTGTCTGTTCCTTCAACCCTCCATTGGTGGCAGTGCCTTCGGCCAGTTCCACCTCGCACTCTGCAATTCACTGCCTGAGCCCACCTGTCTCTCCACTTTCCTCTTCTGCCTTGAGTCCTTCCTTAAAACTACCTCTGCCCAAGGTTTTGATGCCCGTTTACTGGCTTAGCAGCTGTTTATTTCCGATGACACTTTGTGAAATACCTTGATGTGTTATTGAAACTAGGTAGAAATATCCTTTTCACTAGGTACAAAGGATAGTGATTCCAAATTCTACTGACGACAAACAGTTCAAATAGATTACAAAACAGGGATCTCTTTTGTTTTCTATGTATTAAAAGTTGGAAAGCCACACTTGCTTGAATGTAGTGACAAAAAGGACTACCTTTCAAAATATCAATAATGTCAGGCAGTGTACATAGTCTCTCAATTAGTTTGTAAAGTGAATCTCCTTAAAGACCTGCAGAAGTAATTAATATATTCAGATAGGTCTTTCAGGTCATTCCGCCTGTGTGTGTGTGTGTGTGCCTGTTTGTGTGTGTGTATGTGGGCTGCCTCGATCATTCTTCCACCTGCTGTGATATTTCACATTCAACACTTTCAATGAAGGCCCTCAGCCAAGACGTCAATTTGACATAAGTTTTATTCCTCAGACACATGACCACTGGGGATTAGAGCGAGCTTGTCATAATTTATTTTCAAACATGACTTACAGAGAAAGATCTGCTTTGTCACCCATGCCTGGATTGGATTTAATCCTGGCTCCCTTAAGGACATAAACACTGTATAAACTATGCCACTGATTAATTTGATCAACTGAAAATTTCCAGAGATTTGCCAACATCAAACTGACATTCTAACATGGACATTTCAGTAAGCACTAATACATATACCTGCAGCAATTGTTTAGGCACAGGCAACAACTTTGTGTGGTTCAGAACTCTTCAAGACACTTTTACAGATAAGGTGAGTTGAGTGTTGTATGGTGCATGGGATGTTAAATTCCCAAAACTAGGTTATTATCTAACATTACCCTGCCCAGACATGACTAAAAGCTGGCAAATGAGGAACCCTCTCTATGTGGCTATGTTCCTATGCTGCAGAAGTAATTAATATATTCAGATAGGTCTTTAAACATTAACTCTGCTTTTAACACCATAGGGAGAATATTTCCGAACTCACCAGAGTCACTAAGACAAGTCCAAAGTGTGAAGAGTTTCTTCAATAAAACGTACAAACTGGAAAGCTTTTGATCTGGTCCATTGGAAGCTATTTTCTGATTATTTTTAGATTTAGACTTTATTGCCACATTATTGTCAAGTACAAAAGTACAGTAGTAGAGTGAATAAATATCACCAAACACAGAACCACCTTAGATACAGGTACCTAGGTACAAAAACTTAAGAACAAAGTAGAAAGAAATGAAGAACAAAGTTAAAAATTAAATATTAGTCACTCTTAGTATGGTGTAAAAAGAAATAAAGTTAAAAGATGCTGTTGCTTTACAGCTACTAAGATACTCAAAGATGCTGGCCAGCAGCAACAATAAGTGGATATAAAAAAAAATAGCCCTGATGCAGTCTCTCAACACTGTCTCAGAGCAGACAGACCGAGCGCTTAGACGCAATGGACAAACCCTGATGGCCACCAGGTCAGAAAAAGCAGCAGTGAGATTTACTTAGCATTCCTGAAGAACCCTGGATTCCAGGAAAGGAAGTGGCTACAAAAAAACTGCAACATCCACAGTACAAGTCCCATTCCAATCATCTGGTGCCAGTCTAAGATCATGGGCATTGGCAAACCAGGTGAGCCACTCAATAACCCAAGGCCATCAGCCTGCCCTCAATAATGCGTAAGGTCTTGGAAAGCCTTCTGCTAAACAAACTGAGTCCATCTGGATGAAGTGATGTCTTCCTCCAGTCCCCAGCTCCCCCAGTCCTCAGCAGGTAGTTTATACACAAACTACAACTTCTCCAAGCCCCATACACGAACCTCACATCTGGTTCACAGAAATGCCTGAAGACACAAACTGCCTTTTTTGACGTATCCTGTGCTGATACCATGGGTGTGGCTCACGTGCATGCTCCTGAGACTTTACAAAATCATTATCAATAACAAAACCCGACAAGGAATCGGCTCCAAGATCAGCAACCAGCCTTCCAGGTGCACTCTCTAAATCAAATCAACCTCCCTTCCAAAACCAACAATAAGTCATCCTGGGATCAGTCTTCATACAGGATTTCTTTGACATATTCCCAGTGTCTGTGCTCCTAGGATACATAAGCTGATGACTTGTCCCTGGATTTCCTGAACTTCCCAGGCATTGAGAAAACATTCTCTGGGAGACTACTTCAGAAAGCAAAGACTTCAACCAAGATATTTCGGCCTTCCATCTGAACAGCTCAACAGCCAGGGAAGAACTTCCAGATCGCTCATCCATAGTCTAATGCCAAAATAACCTTGGTATCACCCTGACTGGGAACTGACCCTAACAACTGCAGACTTTGAAATAAAGAACAAAGTTAAAAATTAAATATTACAGTCACTCTTAGTATAGTGTAAAAAAGAAATAAAGTTAAAAGATGCCAAGGCAAAGCCAAGTTGAAGAAGAGAGTTAGTTCCATACAAAACCTGGTAGGTATGACTCTGGGCAGCAGAGCCAACAACCTCACACTGCTTCTTGTTCTCTGGCCAAAGAGCAGCACAGTAGAATAGAACAGCTTCATAGAATCCCTACGGTGTGGAAGCAGGCCATTCAACCCATCGAGTCCACACCCAACCCCATCCTGTCCCATAACCCTCCATTTCCCGTGGCCAATCCACATCTTTGGATTGTAGGAGGAAACCCACAGAGAATGTGCAACCTCCACACAGACAGTTGCCCGAGGCCAGAATCAAACCTGGGTTCCTGGCGCTGAGGTGGCATTGCCAACTGCTGTGCCACCCTAAGATTGAAGTTTGGCAGCCATGAGATTTGAACCCACACCCCCAAAGAAACTAGAGCCTTAATCTGGCACCTTAGACCACTCAGCCATGCTGCTGGTAGTGGCTCAAGGGCCACCACTGGGAAATTATGAGGAATAGCCAGCACATTGAAGCTAAGGACCCCCGTTAAGGCAAACACAAGTTGAATCTCCCAATGTCTGTGCGAAAACATCCTCCTCAAAGAATAACCACCTTGTTCTTTGTTCCGTAGTATAGGTTAGATTGGCTTCAGATCGGTTTCATAGGTCAATGCAACATTGAGGGCCTGTATTGTGCTGTATTGTTCTATGTTCTGTTTATCTGCGATGCCACTTTCAAAGAACTATGTACCTGAACGCCGAGGTCTCTCTGTTCAACAACACTACGCAGGGCCTTACCATTAACTGTATAAGTCCTGCCTTTGTTAGTTTTACCAAGATACAATACCTCGCATTTCTCCAAATTATACTCCACCTGGCAATCTTCAGCCCATTGGCCCAACTCTGATTGGTAGGGGAAACCGGAGGGAGGATGCTAATGACATGGCTTGGCAAAGTCCATTGAAGCTGCAGACAGATTGCCAGCTTCAAATTGTCTCATCATTTAGTCAGGGGTTAAACAACATATAGACAACAGGTGCAGGAGTAGGCCATTCAGCCCTTCGACATCTCTGTCCTAAATGGTCTACCCCGTATTTTTAAGCTGTGTCCTCTGGTTCGGCACTCACCCATCAGCAGAAACATGTTTCCTGCTGCTAGAGTGTCCAATCCTTTCGTAATCTTATATGTCTCAATCAGATCCCCTCTCAGTCTTCTAAACTCAAGGGTATATAAGCCCAGTCGCTTCAGTCTTTCAGTGTAAGGTAATCCCGCCATTCCAGGAATTGACCTCGTGAACCTACGCTGCACTCCCTCAATAGCCAGAATGTCTTTCCTCAAATGTTCGCCATCTTCTGAGCAAAGTGTTGGTGGTAGAGTGTGATTCTGGTATTGATTTCATTATCAATTCTAAATATTTTCTTGAACATTAATATGGTGCCTATTTACTGCTGTACAACTATGTCTCCTGATGTGATTTCTCCCTCAATGGAAAGAGCAGGACCAGATCTAGGTTTATCTGTCCACGCTGCGGTGTTTTTGATAGACTTCCACCAAGATTGTTTCAGACAATAGTGCAAAACAATAAGTTAGCAACATAAGCGAATAATAAGGCCCACATTTAAGACTGAGTTGATAGAAACCACAAAGTAATGGGATTCAAATTGAATTTGTGTGAACTATCTTGATCTAAATCCTTAGTGATTTTTCTCCCTGAGAGAAATAGCAGCACATTTATTGGACTCATCAAGATCACATGCAGAATGTGAACAGTTTTTTGTAAATGCTGGAAAACTGCATTTAGTGTAAATCGATAGACTCCTTATTCTAATTGATTATGATGTCTAATGATGGTTATCACAGTGACCTTTACATGGCATACACACAGATTAAATGTACAATCATCGCCATCCTGTTAATCTAGTATTCTAGGTAGAATTCTCTTCTCAACCAGAAACCAGCGGCAGGATATTTCTCTATATATGAGGACCCTGAAGTTCAGAGTTAGACAGAGGTCAAAAATTCATATAGTCACATGACAGTTACCTCTTCTGAGTTAGCCAGTTAATGGTATGAGGGTAGCAGGTCCGGCAGCATCCAAGGAACAGGAGAATCTACGTTTTGGGCATAAGCCCTTCTTCAGGAATCCTGAAGAAGGGCTTATGCCTGAAACATCGATTCACCTGTCCCTTGGATGCTGCCGGACCTGCTGCGCTTTTCCAGCAACACATTTTCAGCTCTGATCTCCAGCATCTGCAGTCCTCACTTTCTCCTATGGTATGAGGGTAGACTCACTATCCCACATCAACGCCTCGACTTCTGCTGGAGTCTAAGGAAATTCAACATGCCCACGTGACCTACCTATTTTTATCGATGTACCATAGAAAACATCCTACCTGGATGTATCACAGCTTGATCCCGCAACTATTCTGCCCAAGGCCACAACAAATTACAGAGTTGTGAACGCAGCCCAGCCCATCACACAAACCAGCCTTCCTTCCATTGACTCCATTTTTTGTACCTAGATACCGTGGTACCTATGATGGTGCCTTGTGAGGTGACATTATACACCTTTCATTGTACTACTGTACTCTGTCCTTGAGTACATGTGGCAATAAAATCTAAATGTATACTTCCCATTGCCTCAGGAAAGCAGCCAACATAAGCAAAGACACCTCACATCCCAGTATACCCTCTTACATCCTCTTCCATTGGGCAGAAGATACAAAAACTTGAAAACACATAGCAGCAAATTTAAGAAGTGTCTTCCTAGCTGTTATCAGACTTTTGATTAGACCTCTCATATATTAGAGTTGATCTTTCCCTGCACCTCCTCTGTAGCTCTGACACTATATTCTGCATTCAATCACTCTGATGTATTATGTAAGGTATGATTTGTCAGGATAGCTTGCAAAACAGGGAGAAAGTGAGGACTGCAGATGCTGGAGATCAGAGTTTAAAAATGTGTTGCTGGAAAAGCACAGCAGGTCAGGCAGCATCAAGGAGCAGGAGAATCGACGTTTTGGGCATAAGCCCTTTATTCCTGAAGAAGGGCTTATGCCCGAAATGTTGATTCTTCTGCTCCTTCGATGCTGCCTGACCTGCTGCGCTTTTACAGCAACACATTTTTAAACTCTAGCTTGCAAAACAATCATTTTCACTGTACCTTGGTACATGTGAAGAAGGGCTTATGCCCGAAACGTCGATTCTCCTGCTCCTTGGATGCTGCCTGACCTGCTGTGCTTTTCTAGCAACACATTTTTCAGCTCACATGTGACAATAATAAATCAAATCAGTTGAAGTTGGCAGGTAGGCTTCTAAAGCTGGAGATATTCCATAATTGAAAAAGGGACAGACCAGCTTTTCAGGAAAGGTTGCAGCTAAACAGATCAAGGGGTATGGAGAGAAAGCAGGAGTGGGATCTTGAAATTGCATGATGAGCTATGATCATATGAAATGGTGGTGTAGACTCATAGGGCTGCACGACCTACCCCTGCATCTATTTTCTGTGTTGAGAGGGCACCCCAGCACTGGGCCGCTCTCTCATTATAGAGATGGTGTTTAACCCGAGAATCACTACATATCAGGTGAAGGTTGAGAGGGAGAGTCCTTCAATGATAACCTCAGCTTCTGCAGGAAATGAACCCACACTGTAAGCATCACTCTGCATCAACAATCCAGCCAATTGACCTTCTTTAATAATATTATGTGACCTCATAAAAACCAAAGAACTGCGGATGCTGGAAATCAGAACCAAAAATAGAAATTGCTGGAAAAACACAACAGGTCTGGCAGCATTTATGCAGGGAAAGCAGAGAACATTTTGGGTCCAGTGACACTTCTTCAGAACTTCATGATTGAATTTCATAACAGAACTTTACTCGCTTCTAGATCTGGATTAATGTTAAAATATATTAAATGTAAGACTATCAAATTATTTTTAAATAGTGCTCCAGTCAATTCATTTGAGGGAAAATGGCATTCTGCACAAATCACTTTCTAAGAGTACAGGTATGCAGACAAATTTGACATTTTAAGTACTTGATTTAATTGAGTTTTATTGTAACCTGTACTCAAGTGCAAGAGTGCAGTGAAAATTGGCTAATGTCGCCATATACAGTGCCATCCTATGTATGAAGGTACCTAGGTCCAAAACTCTGGTACAAGTCGTAATATAAAGAATAAGTAAATGAAGACTGCAGATGCTGGAGCTCAAAGTCAGGAGTGTGTTGCTGGAAAAGCACAGCAGGTCAGGCGTTATCCGAGGAGCAGGAGAATTGACGTTTCTGGCATAAGCCCTTCATTAGGATTCCCGATGAAGGTCTTATGCCCGAAATGTTGATTCTCCTGCTCCTCGGATGCTGCCTGACCTGCTGTGCTTTTCCAGCACCACATTAACATAGAGAGACAAAGTCAAAAGTAAAGCATTACCTTTGCTCTTAGTATAAGTTGAAAAATAAAGAAATAATGTTAGATGTTAACATTTCAGTGCTTCCTAGTATTAAATGGAAAAATAAAGTTCAGCTGTCTTTCCTAGGTGTGCGGGGACTCGGTCTCCTCCGCTTTGGCCCGGTCTCTGGGAAACCTTGGGCTTTGCTGTGGACAGCGCAGGTGCTGAGGTACCTCTCTCACCAACACTCTAACTACGTTGGTGCCACTGGCAAAGAAGTTTCATTTCAAACAGCATTAAGTTTGATCCTTGGTCTGTTTTCACTCGCTAATTTCATAATGGGTAATACCTGTCCTGTGTGTGCTTCAGCTGCAAAACATTTTAATAATGATGAGTCCCACTTCAGGCTGCTGTCTAGTGACCCCTACTGGATATTGCTTCATGAACATGACCTGAAAACAGGATTAGGCTTGGCTGTGATACCCTGCAGTTAATAGTTTGCTGCAACTCACTGCCTAGGACTCATGCTGAAAGAATAGCTCCTGGGTACAAGCTGCCAATACCTCTGGAACCGTGAGGTAGAGACTTTCGAAACAATGGGACAATCGGAGGTGATCACTAACTCAGTAAAGAAAAACACAGGCAACTGAAATCAAACAAATGGCATGAAAATAAGTTGGACACGAAAGGGAACGGGAAGATTCAAAGATTATGAGCAGTATTTGTTTTCACAGGGCACCACCTTCTGGCTCTAAGTGGCTCCACCACCATTTTTCAGTCAATTTCTGCAGCACATTAATAATCTAATTGGGACCTGGCAATAAATTCTATTTTAAGGGACACTGCAAGTGGGTTTCGGAGAGTACCCAACAGAGTCGATTCTGCTGCAGTTCATACTGAACACTTACTCCTAGGGTTGCCATATGCATTGACTTCTGCCTCTGCAAGTGTTAGATTCTGTTCCACTAAACGAGCCTCCCTGCTTCTCTGTTCTTATCTACTATGTCTCATCCTTCATAATTATTGACACTTGTATTAAATATCAGGAGTTGGTGGGTTCATCTCCCACTCCAGCAACGTGAGAACCAAATTTACCCTCTGGTGCAGCATTGCGAGACCAATTCACTATCAAAGATGCTGTGCTGTCATCTGGATGTGACATCAAAACCAAGGCCCTGTCGTCCCTCTCAGGTACACAAACACAAATCCCATGGCATTATTTCGAAGGAGAGAAATGGATGTTAATATTGATCACTCAACCAAACCAAAATATCTGGACCTTGTTTCTGTTCCAAATTAAATAGTTCGTAACTACAGACAGTCCATGAGAAAGTTAAGCAAAGTATATTAAAATAGTGGGGCTCAGAAATCTACACTAGGATTCACCTACATCATGTATATGAAAGCCAAGTCTCTGATAGAATGTCGAGGTTCAGGGAGATGTTCCTTTTTTATGTCACAATGCAGCCAGAAGCTAAGACTGAAGAAGGTAACCCAAAGGTGAGTAATCACTGATAGGATGGGGTATGATGTGGGAATTTGTTCACAGTCAGAGGGTTGGGTGACCACATTGAGGGATCAGAGAGGTGAGTGATCACAGTCAGGGATCATAGGGGTGAGTGACCACGTTGGGGGTTGAGGAGGTTGGTTATACTAAGCTAAGAAATGTGAGCGATTGAATAATTGCCAGTTGGCAGCCTTGGCATTTTTAAACTTTGCAGACTATGACATCTTTGAGGAGAAAGTGAGGTCTGTGGGGTGGGGGCGGAGAGGTCAGGAAGATGATTGCAGGTTAGGAAGGCGGTGCTGAATTCGATGGATTTGACTGAGACAAGGTGGGGTGAGGGGAAATGAGGAAACTGGAGAAATCTGAGTTCATCCCTTGTGGTTGGAGGGTTCCTAGGTGGAAGATGAGGTGCTCTTCCTCCAACCGTCGTGTTGCCATGGTCTGGCGATGGAGGAGTCCGAGGACCTGCATGTCCTTGGTGGAGTGGGAGGGGGAGTTGAAGTGTTGAGCCACGGGGTGGTTGGGTTGGTTGGTCCGGGTGTCCCAGAGGTGTTCTCTGAAACGCTCCGCAAGTAGGCGGCCTGTCTCCCCAATATAGAGGAGGCCACATCGGGTGCAGAGGATGCAATAGATGATGTGTGTGGAGGTGCGGGTGAATCTGTGGCGGATGCGGAAGTTTCCTTTGGGGCCTTGGAGGGAGGTGAGGGGGGAGGTGTGGGCGCAAGTCTTGCACCTCCTGCGGTTGCAGGGGAAGGGATCCCCTGCCAAAAAAAAAGGGAGGCATGGTTTGACTTTCCCCAATTCTCCTGCACTATTAGATTCATGTATGTTTCATGAGCCAGGAATTGAAGAGTCATTGAGAAATACAGAGCTCAGTCCTAACGTTAAAAAGTGACAATCCATCAGGACAAGTGTGAGAACAATAAGCAAGAATTCACATAGGTGGAGGGACAGGGATCGGCAGGGAGAATGCTCGACATAAAGTTCCTGACAGTCTTTGAGGAGCAGACTTCCAAGGTGTCTAGACAGGGAAGGGAATGTGCTGGAGGGGAGATTGGATACCCACAGTCACCAACTGAGAGAGAGTCCAATCACAGCTACTCTTCAAGTACCAGCTTCTCAATCAAACCCTGGGTAAGGGTATCAGCTCCTGACACTGACAGGTCTTTCTGTTTGTTCATGAAGCAGCATTCACATTCCTGTCTCTGGACATGACAGAAATATCAAGAGCTCTAGACCCCATCCAGGCTCATCTTTATCAGGCCCTCGCCATGAGCAGGTATGAGCCTCACAGAACGCACAGTCAAGGTCTGTCTGTTCACTGTCCATCAGCACAGAGGGTCAGTGCAGACTGGATGAGCCAAAATGGCCCCTTTTCACACTGAAGGGATCCTCTAACTTTATAATTAATGGAGGCCTGGGTGGATGCCTGGGCAACTTTGTAGCACTATTCGCCATCAGTTTTGACTGGGGTCATTAGCTATGTCTTATGGGGTTTCCATCACACTAGCCGTGGAGATGATGCTGTTGGACAAATATTTAAGTAACCTGAGAATGCTGCAGAATGTAAGCATCATGACAGTTCCCTGGGCTATGGGCACACAGGTGATGGAATTGTTGCCCATGGTTACAAAGGAGCTGGACAGTGAAGGAGTGAAATCCCTTGTTGATCAGGAACCTGGCTGGATGATGCCTGGGAGTACTCAGGGCCACAATGTGCACAGTCAATGGTTCCTTGTTGCTAAGGGAATCAGTGATGGCTGTAAATTTGACAGCCAGGGCATCTTTGTTCTCTGGCCCAAGGTGAACTGGACAAATTATTATTTCCTATAAAATAGAGTCATAACGTTCTCAGCACAGAGACAGGCCCTTTGGCCCAAACTGGTCCATGCCGACCAAAGTGTCCATCCATGCTAACCCTATTTCCCTGCACTTGGCCCATATCCTTCTAATCATTTCCTATCCATGTATTTGTCCAAATGCCTTTTAAATATTGTTAATGTAACCACCTCAACCACTTCCACTGGTAGCTCATTCCATATGCATAACACCCTCTGTGTAAAAACATTGCCCCTCAGGTTTCCTTTTATTCTTTTCCCTCTAACTTTAAACAAATGCCCTCTTGTCCTTGATTCCCCAAGACTGAATGCATTCACCCTATCCAATGTATCAGGAAAATGCACTGATGAGTCAGCAACTGGTAAATGGCACACTTGAGGTTTGAAAGGAGCCAGTCCCAAGGCTTTCAGCGTCAGTGGTGTAGTGCTGCCTCCCAAGGTGAACAGCTGCTGATCTGGCTGGAGGAGGTGGCACATGCAGATGATGGTCGTGTGGAGATGTCTTCTACAGAGGAAGTGCAGCGAAGGTTCACCAGATTGATACTTGGGATGGCAGGACTGACGTGGCAGGAGAGATTGAGTCAATTAGGCTTGTGTTCACTGAAGTTCAAAAGAAGGTGATGAAATTTCATAGAAACCTATAAAATTCTAACAGGACTAGACAGGTTAGATGGGGGAAAGTGTTGAGGGAGCCCTGAACCGGGGTTGTAGTTTAAGAATAAAGGGTAAACCTTATAGGACTAAGATGAGGAGAAATTTCTTCACCCAGGGAATGTTGAGCCTGTAAACTTCACCACCACAGAAAATGGCTGAGGCAAAAAAAATCAATCAGCATTTTTAAGATGGTGGTTGATACCACTCTTGTAGCTCAAAGGAGCAATGGATATGGGGAGGGGCAGGTATAGGGTATTGCTGGATATGGGGAGAGGGCAGGTTTAGAGTATTAGTGGATATGGGGAGAGGGCGGGTTTAGGGCAATGATGGATATGAGGAGAGGGTGGGTATAGGGTATTGATGGATATGGGGAGAGGGTGCGTATAGGTTATTGATGGATATAGGGAGAGAGGGTGGGTATAAGGTATTG
>NC_057713.1:132938893-132951117 GCF_004010195.1 Chiloscyllium plagiosum
TTTAGGGTATTGATGGATATGGGGAGAGGACGGGTTTAGGGTATTAATGGATATGGAGAGCGTGCGGGTTTAGGGTATTGATGGATATGGGAAGAGGACGGGTTTAGGGTATTAATGGATATGTGGAGAGTGCGGTTTTCGGGTATTGATGGATATGGGGAGAGGGCGGGTTTAGGGTATTGATGGATATGGGGAGAGTGCGGATTTAGGGTATTGATGGATATGGGGAGAGGATGGGTTTAGGGTATTAATGGATATGGGGAGAGTGCGGGTTTAGGGTATTGAGCTCAATGATTAACTATCTTCATATTGAATGGGAGAGCAAGCTCAAGGGCCGAATGGTCTACACATGCTGCTTTCTTCAATGTTTATACACAGATTGCACCCAACCCATTGTCGTTTGAAGGAACTCATGTCATTTTGAGATTTATCAGCAGGGAAAGCTGATCAATCTTAGTTTTGGTCTATTTAATGCCCTTCATCGATTCTAACCTTGGCCAGATTCAGCTCATTCTTACGTAACTAGAATTGACAGCTAAGGCTGAGGAAAATAATCGCTACTTACAAAGAATACCTTCGCTGAGGGGCATTGAAAGGAGGCAGAAGTGTCCACATTTTTGCTAGGTTCCAATCTATAGACACTCCTGGTGAAAATGGAGCAAAGCTGAGGGTGAGATGACTCGGTGCCTTTGGAGGAAAACTGAGAAAGAAAATCTTGCTGTTCCTGTGGAGGGGGGTCATGGTAGCTCTGAGTATCATCATTTCAGGCCACAAACTGCACAGAAATAACAGAAAAAATAAGTTCAATTACCAACAAGTAGCCACACCTGACAATCCGGTGTCATACAGGAAAAGCATTGCACCATCAGAGGTTCTGCTCATCATAGGATGTGTCTGCCCGCCCAGCTCAATGATCCCATGGCATTATCTCAAGGAAAAGCAGAGGAGTTCTTCCTGGTGTTCCTCCTGGCAAATATGCACCTCTCAATTAAAACACGAGAAATAAACTACGTTATCTCATCACTATCTTGTTGCCGATTGTGGAGGTTTGCTATATGCAGATCTGCTGCTGATTTCAGCTTACAACGGTGACGAAAGAGTATTTCATTGGCCGTAAGGTGCTTTAAAATGTCTGGTGGCCATGACATAAAATGTAAATATTGTGTTTGTTCTTTCCTTCCCTTTGCTGTACTCCCTGTGCAGCAGGAATGTCCTTCCTCGGGTATAGGTTGGGGATGCCCTGGCTGTTCATCTGCCTCTTGAGCCACTGTTTCCTGTGAAAACCAATAGCCACATAGGTTAGCTTTCCCAAGCTCTGTGACCTTACAAATTCCCCGAATCGGAATCACTGCCATATAATAGATTGGAACTTTTTCCTCTTTTTGACAGGGTGTTAATGAGCAACTTCTGATACCAGGTGACAGACAACTCTCCAACGCTGCCAAGATTCACTTAATCTCATTACAACAGAAACTTGTTTATTTTCATTAATGCACAGCATGTGGGTGTCACTGGCTCGGCCAACATTTGCTACCCATCCCTAATTGCTCAGAGGACATTCAGGTGTCAACAACGTTGCTATGGGTCTGGAGTCACATGTTGTCCAGAACAGGTAAGGGAGGCAGTTTCCTTCCCAAAAGGACATGAGTGACCCAGATGGGTTTCCCTGACAATTGTTTCATGGTCACCTCTTGGAATCTTAATTTCCAATTATTTTTCATTGACTTCAAATTCCACCATCTACCAAGGCAGGGTTTGAACCCAAATTGCCAAGGCTTTAGAAGGATCTCTAATACCACCAGGCCATCACCTCCCTCAACTTGTTTCAGTGTAAAGCATCAGAATGAAGCAGGCGTACAGTAAAATAGTGAAGCAATTCCCTATAAGAAGCAGGCAATAAAGTTAACGAAGATGTGAATGTAGGAGAGATGGTTAGTAAGTTTATAGATGACACCAAAATTTGTGGGATGGTGGAAAGCAAAAAGGTCATCTCAGAGTACATTGATCAGATGGGCCAATGGGCTGAGGAGTGGAAGATAGAATCTAATTTAGATAAATGTGAAGTGTTCCATTTTGGTAAGGTAAATCAAGGGACTTATATAGTTAATAGTGTCAAGATTAGAGTTGTGCACAGCAGGTCAGGCAGCATCCGAGGAGCAGGAAAATTGACATTTCAGGCAGGAGCCCTTCATCAGGAATACGTGAAATGTCGATTTTCCTGTTCCTCAGATGCTGCCTGACCTGCTGTGCATTTCCAGCACCACTCTAACCTTGACTCTAATCTCCAGCATCTGCAGTCCTCACTTTCGCCTTATACAGTTAATGGTAAGGTCCTGGGGAGTGTTGCTGAACAAAGAGTCCTTGGAGTGCAGATTCATAGTTTCTTGAAAGTGGAGATACAGGGAGACAGGGTAGTGAAGAAGGCATTTGGTATGCTTGCCTTCATTGGCCAGTGCATTGAGTATGGGAGTTGGGAGGTCATGTGGCGGTTGTACTAGACACTGGTTAGGCCACACTTAGAACACTGTGTTCAGTTCTGGACTCCCTGCTGCAGGAAAATGTTGTTAAACTTGATAGGTTTCAGAAAATATTCACAAGTATGTTGCCAGGATTGGAGGGTTTGAGCTGTAGGGAGAGGTTGAATAGGCTGGTGCTATTTTCCTGGAGCGTTGGAGGCTATGGGTGACCTTATAGAGTTTTATAAAATCATGAGGGGCATGGATAGGGTAAATAGACAAGGACTTTTCTCTGGGGTTGTGGAGTTCAGAACTAGAGGCCATAGGTTAAGGTGAGAGGGGAAAGATTTAAAAGGGACCTGAGGGGCAATGTCTTCATGCAGAGGGTGATGTGTGTATGGAATGAACTGCCAGAGGAAGTGGTGGAGGCTGGTACAATTACAAAGTTTAAAAGGCATCTGGATGGATAATGTATAGGAAGGGTTTGGAGGGATATGCGCCAAATGCTGTCAAATAGGACTAGATACCACACTTTGGGTAGATTAGTTTAGGATATCTGATTGGCATAGAGGAGTCGGATTGAAGGGTCTGTTTCTGGGCTATTCATCTCTGTGACTCAGAGTGGTTCTACTCCAGTCACACGGGTTGGTGTGATTGGTGGGACTGCACAAGCAGTGTTGGATGAAGTAGGGGTGATGGCCTAGTGGTATTGTTACTAGACTACTAATCCAGAGATCCCTGGTAATCTTCTGGGTTCAAATCCTGCTGTGACAAATGGTGGAATTTGAATCCAATAACAATCTGGCTTGTAGAGTCTAGAAATGACTGCATAAGTGCAGCCACAGGGTGAAGGGCTATTAGACCTTCCCTCTTTATAGGGCACTGCTTCAGGCCAAAAAACATTTCAGCAAATTTGTTCTTACATACAGAGGGAGAAAAGTAATTTATCATTGGCTAGTTGAATGATGTCATATGTAAAAGAAGCAACGTTGAACTTCAAAATAATTTATATCGAGTTCAGTGACTAAGAAATAAAAAAACTGGCAAAGTCAGTTTTATGAAGTGTACATCTTGGAACACATTATGAAGAAAACATTCATCTTCATGTTCCTAGATATTTTTAATTGACCTGTTCCTAGATGTTATGCCTGCTGGACACACTTTCCTCATTCCTGAAGAAGGGCTCATGCCCGAAATGTCGATTCTCCTGTTCCTTGGATGCTGCCTGACCTGCTGTGCTTTTCCAGCAACACATTTTCAGTTATGTCACATCTCTCAAGCAGGTGGAACCTTTCATCCAGGCCTTCTGTCTCGGAATGAGGGACACCACCATTGTGCAACAACAAGCCTGTCATGTTAAATTATTTTACAGGAGACACTAACAATACATATTTGCCAAGCAGAGACAAATGAGATTGTCAAATGGGATTGCCCTGCCCTAAGTGTGGGAAAGCTTAGAACGATGTTTAAAGGACTGCCCTTTCCAAACTCTGACATGTTACCAAAGGGCTTTTTGCTGAAGGCCAAAGTTCCCCACTTTTATGCATGAAAATTGCCCAAAATGACACAAATTACCCTGGACCGGCAAAGTATTTCAACAGGTTTAGCAAGTCATTTCACTCTGCTACTATGCAATCACCTGATGAAGGAGCAGCGCTCCAAACGCTAGTACGTCCAGATAAACTTGTTGGACTATAACCTGGTGTTGTGTGATTTTTCACTATGCAACAGCTAAGTAAGGAGGATATTCTACTGTGGCTGCTGGTGTCTGCAAACACAACTGTTCCTGATGTGTGTCTGGTTAGCTTGAGGAGTTGCACCGATTACCATTGAGGCTTGCCTATCCGGCAATCCATACAAACCTCACTATCACTCCCACTCCACAGCAACATTTAAGCAGGGCCATTAGTGGAGCTATCTTTAGGACATGAACATATTGGCTAGAGCGGGGACTTCAGGTTGTGATCCATAGCTATGTTGGTAGACGTTTAGCTCTAGGATCACTGTTTCAAACTCCATCTTATGTGATGATCTTTTTGTTCTTAAATCCAAAAAGACATTCTACCCTCTAGAGCAATGTTGTGGATGAACATCAGTGAGATGCCTGGTATATATGCTGTATATCCTTGTGATTGGCTGATCAAATCAAATAGCATGTTCGTTCAATTATTAACAACAGGACAAGTACAGACTCTACATAACCAGCCCACACCTGCAAAACATTAACTCTGTCCAAAAGATACAGGAGCAGCATTAGGCCATTTAGCCCACCAACTCTACTCCACCATTCTATCATGGTTGATATGTTTCTTGGCCCCATTCTCCTACCTTCTTTCTGTAATCCTTGATCCTCTTACTAATCAAGAACCTATCTATTTCTATCTTAAAAACACTCAATGACTTGGCCTCCGAACCCCTCTGAGTTCCACAGATTAACCACCCTCTGGCTGAAGAAATTCCTCCTCATCTCAGTTCTAAAGGGTCATCCCTTCACCCTGAGGCTCTGCCCTCTGGTCCTAGTCTCTCGTACTGGTGGAAACATATTCTCCTCATCCACTCTCTCCAGGCCTCTTAGTATTCTGTAACTTTCAATCAAATCCCCCTAATCCTTATTAATTCCATCGAGTACCGACCCAGAGTGCTCAATCACTATTCTATGACAATCCCTGGGATTTCATCAACTAATGGAAACATCTTCTCCACATCCACTCTATGCAGGCTTCTTAGTATTCTGTAACTTTCAATCAAATCCCCCTAATCCTTATTAATTCCATCGAGTACAGACCCGGAGTGCTCAATCACTATTCTATGACAATCCCTGGGATTTCATCCCTGGGATCATTCCTGTAAACATCCTCTGGAACCCCTCCAATGCCAGCACATCATTTCATTGACATGGAGCCTAAAACTGCTCACAATATTCCAAATATGATCTGACTAGACATTTATACAACCTCAGTAGTACATCTCCGCTCTTGTACTGTAACCCTCTGGAAATGAATGCAAACATTGCATTTGTCTTCCTAACTGCCAACTGAACCTGCATGTTAACCTGAAGAGAATCCTGAACCAGGACTCCCAATTCCCTTTGTGATTCAGATTCCCAAAGCTTATCCCCATCTAGAAGATTCTGACCAAACTGTATAACTTCACACTTTTCCATGTTGTATTCCACCTGCCACTTCTCTGCCCACTCTCCTGGCCTGTCCAAATCCTTCGAGAAGAAAGTGAGGGCTGCAGATGTTGGAGATCAGAGCTGAAAATGTGTTGCTGGAAAAGCGCAGCAGTTCAGGCAGCATCCAAGGAACAGGACAATCGACGTTTCGGGCATAAGCCCTTCTTCAGGAATCCTTCTGCAGCCTCAGTGCAGTACAAGAGTGTGATAATCACAACCAGGAATGTTGTTGACTAGCAGAGGTAGTCGGTTTTTTGTTGTTGAGCAATCACCTCTGTGGTTTATGGAAAGTGAAGCTGACCCAGCTGATCTGGTGTTGGCCTTCCCCATCCATGATTGTCTTTTGAGAGAGTTAAAAACAATGACTGCAGATGCTGGAAACCAGATTCTGGATTAGTGGTGCTGGAAGAGCACAGCAGTTCAGGCAGCATCCAAGGAGCTTCTAAATCGACGTTTCAGGCAAAAGCCCTTCATTGCCAAGGTATGGGAAGTGCTCAAAATATTCCAGAGTTCCTTTCTCACTACACACCAGAGGTAGAATATTTGACTGAGCAGGTACAGGTTTATATATCGGCTTCATTTTGGCAACATTTGAAAACCGGGCAATTCTCTTATATGGAAAATTGAAGAGATCAAGAAAGGTGTGAAAATCTGGTGCAGAGTATTCAACAACATTCCAATCATCAGCAAAATGTCAAACTTGTGTGTCAACGGGGACTAATTTAATTATGGTACAGTGACAACCAAGGTGAAAGAATACTCCATCTAGTTGCTGTCTAATACTGAATTCATTAATGAGATGAATTGACACTGTCAATGAGTTTGGGTGTAATATGGGGGTTAGCACACAGCCTTGCTTAATACTAGTCTGGATCTTGAAGGCTTTTGTTTAAAGTCTCCCATTCAAAACAATGGAAATCTTGTCATCATGAAGCAGTCGCAGGACTGAATGAATTTAAGATGTCAGTTCTGGACAGTTTAAAAAGTACTGTGAGCTGATCAGATGATATACATTGCTCGGAGACTCATCTGAGGTGGGTTTCTAGTGTAGTTTGCCCACTATCTAGAATAGCAGGCTAACCAATCAAATATGGTTCCAAATGGTATGTTGTGGCTTTGAGTGACTTTAGCAGGGATTGTAAGGATATTAATTTCTGTACAGACAGAGCTCTTCTTTCATGGTTCATCCAGGTTTGTACCCATGACACTGAGTGGATGCTAATTCCATCTTGGACACTATCTGTCATTGTGCTATGAAGAGACAAAATCAACTTTGATTTTAATTGCCCATATTCCATAACAACAAACTAATAATCCAGGTTAATCTTTCATATAAATCATGTTCAAATAATTTTGCTTCAATGTTCAGAAACTCTCCAATTCTATACTAATTCCTTTGCTTTATGTTTTGTAATTGATTGAATTAGAATTCCTTTGGTTTATATTTGTAAAATCTAGTGTTGTAGAATTAATGCCATTATGTCACTTGGCTCTCATGAGTTAAACTGAATCCATACGCATTGAAGATTTAATTAACTCCTCGACAAACTACTTGAAAGGTCATACTGTTTTTTTTCTCAATATAAATCAAAGATAGTGTGCAGTTATAAGAACCTGGTTAGTGCTGCACAATCTAAGGGTCTCATTTATAATGTTGTGGGATCATGACAATAGACTCCAACATCTTCAGAACAAAAAGGCGAGTTTTACAAATTTGGGAAACAAATTTCCCAAATTGAACTGTATAACAAATATTGAAGAATCCCTGGTAATGGCCTATAGAGCTCAGATTTCTATTGATGAAACACATTACATTTTAAGCTTATTAGCATAACACTGAATTAAACAGGGCTGTCTGCTGGCTTCCTTACTCTGCAAACAACAGCTGGGAAGAACAACTATTTCTGAAGTTGAATACTCAGCAGTATCAGTGTAGATATTGATACACTAGCTGTTTCTCAGTGTCCCTTTTTTACAAATCTCATGCTGACCTGATTGTACCTCAGCCTACTGATTGTCTCCTGCATTATATAACTGCAGCTAATCTTCTGTCCTCAAACCTGCATGTAATCTTTTGTCCTAATTTCCCAGAATCTGTGCCGCTGCAGTCACCCGGGCCATCTTCCAGTTTATATGGAGGTCAAAGATGGACCGGGTCCGAAGGGACTCGCTGTACAAAGATCTGGGCAACCGGGGAAAAAATACACCCAATGCCACCCTCACCCTGATGGCCACCTTTGTGTGTAGCTGCATCAAGCTGTGCATGGATCCCCGGTACGCACACACCAAGTGTCACTACGTACTGAGGTTCTACCTGTCCCCGGTGTTGTGAAGGATGGGCCTGGCCTCGCTGCCGCGGAACGCTCCGAGTAGTTGGACCGTTCTGTATCACCTGTCCTAGCTGGTGGACTCAGGCGAGGCGGTAGGCCACATGGACGAGGAAAGACGTGCTGAGGAGATGGGAATTGCTGATTGGAGGTCGAAATGACTTCAACCTTGGCGCAGCCACCACGAGCGTGAGGTGACGTCGCAGGGCCCCGCCTGACTGATAGAAGACTTCATTTGGTTGCAGTGAGCACAAAGTGCTTTTGTGCGTTTGTGTTGAAAAAAGCAGAGGAAGTCTGGAGAGGAATGCAGTGGTGTTTGTCGAGGTTCGTCCCAAGCAGTGCCGTGACGCGGGACTCCGGGACGCACACCGAGACAAACATCAACTGTGTCTGGAGGATCACCAACTCGGTGAAGGACGCTCTCTGGGTGGTCCGAAACCTGTTGATCTTCCAGCTAAAAGAGTTGACCCCGACTGAGTGCTGCAGACTGGCACATTCCAAGGTCCAGGACTACGTGTTGCGGGATGCGCTGAAGCTTGGGGCAGCTGCCAAGGCGTGGTGGGGAAAGACCACTGTGTAAAGTCTGCCTGCCTAATGAAGAACAGGGGGCCCATGCAGTCATTTGGGCTCTGCTGACGCCTCAGCTAATTATATGGGCATATGATTGAAAAATGTACTGACCTGTATAAAAATGATAAATTCTGATCTCTGTATGTACATGTTTACATATGTATGGCATGACCAACTGTACAGACCATCAAATTATTTTATGAATACAGTATATTTTTGAAATATAAAAAAAAATTTCCTCAGCTCCAGCATCGGCTGTGATTCATTCAGTCACTACACATCTGTCCTCAGAATTCTCAATTTAATTCACTCTATTTTTCCATTTCTCTCCTGCTTCTTCCTTAACCACACCCTCAATTCTTATCTTTACATCATTACATCCCTCCCCTTTACACAAACGCAGTTTTCAACACACCGGGTACCTCCTTACTGTCAGTTGCTGAGTTATCTTCCTGCAGCTTGTCAGCTCCCCTTCCCAACTTGCAACCTTGGACGATTCAGCTGGGAATGAAGGCTGATCATTTTTATTCCAGGAGGTCATGTACTTCAGCAATGCTGGTCTGCCGCACACAAGCAGTCCCATGTCCTTACAGCCTGTAGTATCGTATTCATTCGCACACACACTTATTCTCGTAATTGATCAGATAGATGTCATTGCAACAAATAAAGTTGTCTGACAAACACACAGGATCTGGAATGTGTTTACCTGGAGGGATGTAATTATATTGGAGAGGGTGTAGAGAAGATTTCCCAGGATGTTGCCTGGGCTGGAGAGTTTCATGATGAAGAGAGACTGAGCAGGATGGGACTGTTTTCCTTACAGCATTGGAGATTGAGATGTATAAACTTAGTGGGGGCATTGATAGGAAGAAATGTTTCCCCTTGATTATAAATTCCCCACAGTGTGGAAACAGGCCATTCAGATGGAGGGATTGATGACTGGGGAGCGCATTGATTTAAGGTAAGGGGCAAGAGATTTAGTGGAGATAGAATCCCTTACATGTGGAAGCAGCCTTTTGACCCATCATGTCCACGCTGACCCTCCAAGAAGTATCCAACCCAGACCCACCCCATTCCCCTGGACATCATGGGGCAATTTCCCATGGCCAGTCTATCTAACCTGCAAACCTTTGCACTGTGGAAGAAAACCCACACAGACATGAGGAGAATGTACTCCATACAGTCACCCAAGGCTGGAACATGAACCTGGGTCCCTGGTGCTGTGAGGCAGTAGTGCTAACCACTGAGCCACCATGCTACATAGCTTTGAAGCTGTTCTGAAAATCCCTTTAACAAGGCAACACATAATGTCAGGGCTGGAAATTAAACATTGCAGGTTTAACAAACTTGGAAAAGACAGAGACAGTAAATAAGGAAGTGTTTGTTTTATTTCTTCATGGGTTGTTCATGTTGCTAGTTGGGCTAACATTTATTGCTCATCGCTGATTGCCCAGGAGAAGCTGGTGATGAGCAGCATTTTTGAATCATAACAGTCCTTGTGGGATAAGGATACCCACAGAGCTGTTGGAGAGGGAATTCCTGGAACAGTGATATATTTTCAAGTCAGGATGGTGAGTGATTTGGTGGTGGTGGTCCTCCCACATATCTGCTGCTCTTGTCCTTCAAGATTGCAGTGATCATGGGTTTGGAAGGAGCCTCAGAGAGTTGCTGTAGTGCCTCTAGTAGGTGGTTTAGCCCTCTGCGACTGTGTTAGTGGAGCGAGTGAACGCGGAAGGTGTTAGATACGGTCCCAGTTGAGCAGGCTGCTTTGTTCTGGAAGACAAGTCACATCTATTCCTATTTAATTGTACAGAACTGTCCTCATTTGCTTCAAATTGAATACATTGTTGAATACGTGGATTCAAAATGAATACATACCCCAAAATATAATTTAGGTTAACTTAGGGGCAAGTTCAAAGGAGATGTGAGGGGCAAGTTTTTACACAGAGAGTGGTAAAAATCTGAAACGCATTGTCAAGGGTAATGGTGGAGGCAGATACAGGAGTGAGTGTTTAAGGGGCTTTTAGATAAGCACATGAATATGCAAGGAATAGAGGGATATATATCAAGGGCAGGCAGAAGGGATTAGTTTAATTTGACATCATGTTCAGCACAACATTGTGGGTCAGAACATAGAACAGTACAGCACAGAACAGGCCCTTCAGCCCACGATGTTGTGCCGACCATTGATCCTCATGTATGCACCCTCAAATTTCTGTGACCATATGCATGTCCAGCAGTCTCTTAAATGTTCCCAATGACCTTGCTTCCACAACTGCTGCTGGCAACGCATTCCATGCTCTCACAACTCTCTGTGTAAAAAACCCGCCTCTGACATCCCCTCTATACTTTCCTCCAACCAGCTTAAAACTATGATCCCTCGTGTTAGTCATTTCTGTCCTGGGAAATAGTCTCTGGCTATCGACTCTATCTATGCCTCTCATTATCTTGTATACCTCAATTAGGTCCCCTCTCCTCCTCCTTTTCTCCAATGAAAAAAGTCCGAGCTCAGTCAACCTCTCTTCATAAGATAAGCCCTCCAGTTCAGGCAGCATCCTGGTAAACCGCCTCTGAACTCTCTCCAAAGCATCCACATCTTTCCTATAATAGGGCGACCAGAAATGTGGGCGGCACGGTGGCACAGTGGTTAGCACTGCTGCCTCACAGCATCGGAGACCCGGGTTCAATTCCCGCCTCAGACGACTGACTGTGTGGAGTTTGCACGTTCTCCCCGTGTCTGCGTGGGTTTCCTCCGGGTGCTCCGGTTTCCTCCCACAATCCAAAGATGTGCAGGTCAGGTGAATTGGCCATGCTAAATTGCCTGTAGTGTTAGGTAAGGGGTAAATGTAGGGGTATGGGTGGGTTGCGCTTCGGCGGGTCGGTGTGGACTTGTTGGGCCGAAGGGCCTGTTTCCACACTGTAATGTAATCTAATCTAACTGGATGCAGTATTCCAAGTGCAGTCTAACCAAAGTTTTATAGAGCTGCAACAAGACCTCACGACTCTTAATTTCAATCCCCCTGTTAATGAAAGCCAAAACACCATATGCTTTCTTAACAACCCTGTCCACTTGGGTGGCCATTTTAAGGGATCTATGTACCCGCACACCAAGATCCCTCAGTTTCTCCACATTGCCAAGAATCCTATCCTTAATCCTGTACTCAGCTTTCAAATTCAACCTTCCAAAATGCATCACCTCGCATTTATCCAGGTTGAACTCCACCTGCCACCTCTCAGCCCATCTCTGCATCCTGTCAATGTCCCGCTGCAGCCTACAACAGCCCTCTATACTGTCAACGACACCTCCAACCTTTGTGTCAATTGCAAACTTGCTGACCCATCCTTCAATCCCCTCATCCAAGTCATTAATAAAAATTACAAATAGTAGAGGCCCAAGGTCAGAGCCCTGTGGAACACCACTCACCACTGACTTCCAGGCAGAATAGTGGAACACCACTCACCACTGACTTCCAGGCAGAATATTTTCCTTCTCCTACCACTCGCTGTCTTTTGTTGGCCAGCCAATTCTGTATCCAGACAGCTCCGTTCCCCTGTATCCCATTCCTCCTGACCTTCTGAATGAGCCTACCATGGGGAAACTTATCAAATGCCTTGCTGAAGTCCACATACACCACATCCACAGCTCGACCCTCATCAACTTTTCTAGTCACATCCTCAAAGAACTCAATAAGGTTT
>NC_057713.1:132951650-132975942 GCF_004010195.1 Chiloscyllium plagiosum
CTTATCCCTTCTTGCCTGTCTCAGAGGGACATATTTATTCATCACTTGCAACAACTGTTCCTTAAACAGTCTCCACATGTCTATAGTGCCTTTACCATGGAACAATTGCTCCCAGTCCTAACTGGGATGCTTTCTAACTCATGTCTAATCGCATCATAGTTTCCTCTTCCCCAATTAAATATCCTCCCATTTTGCCTAATCCTCTCCTTCTCCATAGCTATGTAGAATGTGAGGCAGTTGTCGTCACTATCACCAAAATGTTGTCCCACCACAAGATCTGATACCTGCCCCGACTCGTTTCCAAGCACCAAGTCTAGAATGGTCTCTCCCCTCGTCGGCCTGTCAATGTACTGAGTTACTGTGCTGTACTGTTCTATGTTCTATGTTAATATATACCATGCAACATATGGTTCAAAAACCGAAATTTCAGGCCCAGTGACCCTTCAGACATATAGTTTGTATCCTATAATATTAAATTATTCAACTACTGTATATCCTGAAATTTACCTTGGGGTGGCACTGTTCACAAGCCATCTCGATAAATACTTGATACAGAAGGATCTGTCCTAATCCATGTTGTTGTACTGTATTAGTAAATGGTACTAATCATTTTAACTTTTGTTCACTTTGTGGAATACATCAAAAGTTTTTTTTTCTACCAATAATCCAGAAATTTATTTATACTGTTGTATGTTTTTAAATTTACTCTTCTGAGACACGAGTGTCACTGGCTGGGCCCAGCATTTATTGCCTGTCCCGAGTTGCCCGTTGAGAAGGCGCTGGTGAGCCTGCCTTCTTGAACTGTGATGGGGGGATGCTGGAGAGCTATCTGACAAAGGACCAGCACTCTGAAAGCTTGTACTTCCAAATAAACCTGTTGGACTATAACCTGGTGTTGTGTGAGTTTTAACTTCTTGATCCCCTGCAATCCATGTGCTGTCGATTGACCCGCAATGCCCTTAGAGAGGGAATTCCAGGATTTTGACCCAGTGACAGTGAAGAAACAGCAATGTGAGTGGAACTTGAAGGTGGTGGTGTTCCCATGTATCTGCTGCCCTTGGCCTTCCAGATGGAAGTGGTCATGGGTTTGGAAGGTGCTGTCTGAGCGTATTTGGTGAATTTCTGCAGTCCATCTTGTAGATAGTACACACTGCTGCTACTGAGTGCTGGTGGTGGAGGGAGTGGATATTTGTAGATGTGGTGCCAATCAAGTGAGCTGCTTTGCCTTGGATGGTGTTAAGTTTCTGGAGTTGTTGTTGGAGCGCCACCCATTAAGGCAAGTGAGGAGTATTCCATCACACTTGGATCTTATAGATGGTGGACAGGCTTTGGGGAATGAGGAAGTGACTTATTTTCTGCAGGAGTCACCGTCTGAATCTGTCTAGTCCCAGTTGAGTTTCTGGTCAATGGAAACCCCCAGGATGTTGGAATTGGCGGATTCAGTGATGCTGGTGCCACTGAATGTCAAGAAGTGATAGTTAGAATCATAGAATCACACAGTACAGAAGGGACCCTTCAGCCCATCAGGTCTGCATCACCAAAGCTACTCTAAAACTATATACTCCTACTTCCTAACACTAGGCCCATAGCCTTGATTGTTGTGACACTTCAAGTGCTCATCCAAGTATTTGCTAAAGGTTTCTCACCTCAACATCAGGTCCCCCCTCAACCTCCTCTGCTGTCAAGAAAGCAACCCGAGTTTATCCAGCCTCTCTTCATAGTTAAAGTGCTCCATCCCAGGCAACATCCTGCTATATCTCCTCTGCACCCTCTCCAATGCAGTAACATCCTTCCTACAGTGTGGTGAACAGAATTGCACACAGTACTCCAGCTGTGGCCGAACCAAAACTCTGTGCAGCACCAACATAACCTCCCTGATCTTATAATGCACACCTTGACTGATAAAGGCAATATGCCTGTTAACTACTGAACTAACCTTTCCTGCTACTTTCAGGGACCTGTGGATAAGCACCCCAAGTTTCTCTGAACTTCCCGTGAGTTACCTTTCACTGAACATTCCCCTGTCTTGTTCCTCCTTCCCAAGTGTATCCCCTCATATTTATCAGTATTAAACTCCATCTGCCACTGATCTGCCCACCTGATCAATCCATTTACATCCATTCTGTAAGCTAGACCTCTTCCTCCAGTAAGCCATATGGCCAATCTTTGTGCCATCCACAAACTTACTCGTCATCAGCTCCTCCAATTCTTATCTCCATCATGTACATCACAAACAAAGAGGGACCCAGCACTGATCCCTGTGGCTAGCCACTGGACACTGGCCTCCAGTCACACAACCACCCTCTGTCTCCCGCTACTAACCTAGTATATTATTTTATAGCATTAATATTGTACATTGTAGTAGTATTCTATCAATATACTATTTTAATAAAATGATGAGATTCTGTGGTTTTGAGAAAAATCTTTTTTTTAATTATGTGCAGACAAATGAAGAGGATACTCAGTCGAGATCTACCCATGTGTCACCTCACTGTTATTAAGATTACACAGCTGCTCCTCAAGGTTTTCCTCAGCTTTATTGATGCGCTGTAACATCAAAACTGAAATAATAACCATTTTTATTAAGGGGTTCCATCACACTGAGGAGGCTTCAGGCTTATCTTCATCAATAATTTGCTCTGAAAACTCTGATCACATTCAGAGAACTCTGACAAATTCCACCACATCAACTGAGACAACCCCAAAAGACAAAAACAATTAACAACAGTCTAAATAGAGCAACAGACAACATAATCAAGAAAATAAGGCCAATTTGCCTTTTCTGTCATTGTTAACAGATCTGTTACAAAATTCCAGGATCTAGATTATTCTCATCCATGATCATACTTGAAAGAGAGGTGATGGCTGGACTGTTAATCCAGGGTTGATGGTCAGAATCTTTTTCCCAGATTTGAAATGTCTAAACCCAGGGAGGATGCATTTAAAGTGAGAGGGGGTAAGTTCAAAGGAGATGTGAGGGACAAGTTTTTTACACAGAGAGTGGTCAGAATCTTGAACATGCTGCCAGGGATTATGGTGGAGGCAGAATCAATAGGTAGGGTTTAGGGGACTTCTGGATAAGCACATGAATATGCAGAAATGGAGGGATATGGACCAAGAACAGGCAGAAGGGATTGGTTTAATTTGGCGGTGTTCGGCACAACATCGTGGGCGGAAGGGCCTGTTCCTGTGCTGTACTGTTCTATGTTCTATGTTCTATCTCCCTACTCGCATATTGCATATTTTAAAAAATAAAAATATTCCATTTACCTTCCTAATCACTTGATGTATCTTCATACTAATGTTTCCTGATTCCTGTGCTAGGACATCTGATCCCTCTATACCTCAGAGTTCTGCAGTCTCCCTCTGTTTTAATAATGGAATTTTGGTGAATTATAACCAATGTACCTATGCTGTCAGCAGCCACTTCTTTAAAGATCCTGGGATAATGTTTACCGGAATGTAGGGACTTATCAGCTTTAATTCTAATTAATTTCTCCATTCTGTTTCACTGGTAATTACAATTGTTTTGAGTTCCTCTGTCCTTTCCACCTCCTGACTCCCAAATCTTTCTGGGATATTGTTTATATCCTCTATAGTAAAGTCAGATGAAAAACATCTGTTGAATTCATCTGTTATTTTCTTACTTTTCATTATTAACTCCCCAGACTCACTCACCAGAAAATCAACATTCAGTTTACTTACTCTCTTCTCTTTCACTGCCTTTAGGATATCTGTTACTATATTTCTAGCTAGTTTTCTTTTGCTTTGCCATCCTTTTTAATCTTTCAGCCAGTTTTGCTATTCTTTACATTCTTCCAATCAAATGGAATCATTACATTCTGGAATTATGCAATTTGTTTTTCAATTTTATACTATATTAACTTCCTTAGTTAGCCTCAGATAATAGCCCTTCGACTAGAATCTTTCTTTCTCACTGAAATGTATCTCTTCAGAATATTCTGAAATATCTCCTTTAATGTCTGCCCTTATGTCTCTCCTGACCCTACTCTTTAACATAATCTTCAAACTGATAAATATCTTCATGTCTTAGATCCACTCTTCTTTCCCTCAAATTAAATCTTCGTCATATTATGATCACTATTACCTATGAGCATCTTAATCTTGTCTCTTTACACAGTACCAAATCTAGGATAATCTACTGTTTGGTTCAATTGAGAACATGCTGCACCAAGAAACTCTCCTGAATGAACTTATCGTCCAGGCTATATATGCCAATCTGCATTATCCAAATTATATATAGATTATAATTATTCATTATTATTGCTGAACCTTCCTCAGATGCATCCATTATTTCTTCCTGTACATCGTCCTACAATGTGCCTTGTGTTAGGGGCCCTATAACCATTCCAATAAGTGATTTCTCACCTTTGTTATTTCTCATCTGTAACCAAACATGAGCAAGAACAAAGGCTAATTTTTGCTTAAAAAGGGATTTATGTTTTCCTCAACTGACAGTGTTCTTTAGCAAATAGCACCTAAAAACACAAATACTTTGCATTGTGCCTGTCCACTTTCAGAATTTCGAAGAATTCCTAGTGTGGCAGAGGCCATTCAGCCCATCAAGTCCACACCTGGCCTCCAAAGAGCATCCCACCCCACATTTCCCATTGCTAATCCACCTAACCTGCACATCTCACCATGGACAGACCACCATAACCTACACATCTTTAGACTATGGGAGGAAGCTCACAGAGACATGGGGGGAATGTGCAAAGTCCACAGATAGTCACCCAAGGGTAGAATTGAACCCAGGTCCTTCATACTGTGAGGCAGCACTGCTAGCCACTGAGCCACCATGCCACCCTCTCTAGCCTTTCAAAACATGTTGAAATTGCTTCAAATCTGTTTTAAATGTAATCATTTTCCAAAGCTTCTCTTCCCACTTATCTTAGATTTATTTTGTAACACACACACACACACGAGCACAAACACACCCATGTTTTCTTTGGCTCAGTTATTTTCCCTCTTATTGAGAGTTTATTCTCTTGAGTATGGGCTTTCTTGATCAGGCATGAAATCTGTTCTCAATGGAATACAGATATCTCCATTTGCAATGATGTGTTTTGTGTCTCTCATTCAAACCTGGACATTACTAAAGCTGAAAGCATGTTGTTTCAATGTCCCAGGATACAAAAATGAGGGCTCTGTGGAGCGGGGTGGAACCCAGAGATGTAACAGTTGCTCTTAATGGAAAGTTGCTTCAGTAACAACAGCATCTATTTAAAGTGGGAGGTTATTTTGAACATAGTGCAAGTGTTGTGTTATCAATACTAATTGCTCGTACAACTAGGGAGAGAGTAGGAGAAAAGATGGGTTGGAACCTAATTGTATACATTCTATACTGTCAGGGACCTCAGAACAATTCTTCTTTCTAATCACAAAGCTTTCCTGTTCTGGTCCGGGGCAAAGAATTAGAATGCAAGAGAATAAAACCAGACTGCAAAATGAATAAAGATCTAAATCAAAAACAGAAATTTCTGGAAAAGCTCAGCAGGTCCGGCAGCACCTGTGGAGAGAAATCAGAGTGAATGTTTTGGGTTAACTCTGATTTCTCTCCATAGATGCTGCCAGATCTGCTGACCTTTTCCAGAAATTTCTGCTTTTGTTTCTGATTTGTAGCATCCACAGTTCTTTCTTTTTTTAAAGGTCCAATACAGTTTTCTTTTAAACACTTATGTTAATGGCGAAATAAGGCAATTAAGTTGAAAAGTCCTTATGTGGCTGGCAGCAGTGGCATTAAGAGGGAGTGGAGAGCTAGGAGATTTGCGTGTTTCAGTTTTGACACCCTCATTTCTGAACCAGAAGGTTGTATGTTCAAGTTCCACTCCAGAAATAGAACACATGATTCAGACCAACACTGCATTCCAATAAAATACCAAAGGTTTATTACATTGTCTGAAATGCTGTTTTTCAGAAAGTACATCAAATAATGGCTCTGTCTAACTATGTAGGCCCAATGAGAAAAGATAGAAAGTTTAGCTCATGTTATTGTTCGCTCATGTGACCTTGCAAATTTATGCCAGAAGTTTCTGCAACCAACAGGCAGGAGACATCAGTTGTGCTTCACTGACTATGAAGCACTTTAGATCATCCTGAGAATGTGAGAAGCATTTTGCTTCATTCAGTTAAAAATCCCATAACATCAGGTTATAGTCCAACAGGTTTATTTGGAATCACTAGCTTCCACCTGATGAACCACCTAATGAAGGAGCAGCGCTCCCAAAGCTGGTGCTTCCAAATAAACCTGTTGGACGATAACCTGGTGTTGTGGGATTTTTTAACTTTGTACACCCTAGTCTAATACCAGCTCCTTCAAATCATGTTTCATCCAGTGTGTCATATTGGACAGGGGTAAGATTAAAGAGATTACTTCCCAAGTTACTGGTTGCCATTGATACCTTACAAAGGAAATTTTACACTACTTCGTTATTCCTGCCTGTCACATGATATGATGTGGAGGTGTCGGTGTTGGACTGGGGTCAGAGGTTACTTGGGATGGCAGGATCGCCTTAAGAAGGGAGATTGATTTTCTAGAATTTTGAAGAATGAGAGAGGACTTCACTGACATGTACAAAATTCTGATAAGGTGGGACTGGGAAGATGAGGGATTTCTTCACTTCAATCAGGGGTGACCAGCATTTTTCTGATTGAGTGCTACTTCTGATTAATGAAAAATATCACAAGCTAATAAATTATATATAGGAAATATATGAGTACACATTTAGTTATTAGAGTTGAATTACAAAAATATATAAGGGGAAAGATTTTTTAACTTTTATTTCAGTGTGAAACTTGGCAGTGCAGTGTCGCATACTCTGGTAGATATCCCCCGGTAAATGTTGTCTGTGCCTGACAGTGGATTCTTTGTGGATACATTGTGCTTCTGTCTGCAGGATAAATAAATATCACCACTTCACAGATGCTACCCATAATGTGTTGTGCTGTACTCTGGTTGGTTGACAGGAATTTTTCTCCAAAAGGATTGGGCTATCCATACTAGCTTTAGATTAGATTCCCTACTGTGTGGAAACAGACCCTTTGGTCCAACAAGTCCACACTGATCCTCCGAAGAGTAACCCACTGTGGGATATAGGTAAATTAATGTTATTTCTGCAATTATAAGTTTTGATACAGAGTAAATGAACTCACATCAGTGTGTAATTGTTTCAGCCAAGAGCTGAGTCAACAAGAATGGGGACTATGTGGAGGAAATACATAATTGTTTTCGTCTCAGCTAAAAATGGTATGTCAGCATGAGACATGATTGCAAAACAATGGTAGAAATACATGCACTAGATAAAATGCTGTGAAGAGAGGCCTGTATAAACAGTAGGTTTCCCACTTGTACGGAGACATAGGAACAAACCCTAATTAAAGAGGTCATAAAGGTCAGAGTGGCCTCCGGAGAGGCCCAGATGGAAGGAATAGATACTGATAAAGAAAGAATATGCCTAACGATGACCTGCAGTGGGATGACATCAAACAACCTTATGGGGCCAGAGATAGGCATTTGTCACGGACAAGGCCGGATAAACAGAAGTTGTGGGATCAGTCTTAGGGAAATGAGTGACATAAGCGGGGGCAAACAATGAAATAAGAAAAAATATGTAGGGACACAAATTGTGTAAATTTCGAGAGTTTGTTGAATTTGATGTGTATTTGTCCTCGGCCTTGTCTGGCATTAGACATTGCACCCACTTGCAAGTGTAAAAATAAAGGACACTCCTGATTCAGATTTTTGTCTCGGACTGCAATTATTGAAGTGAGTGAGCTTTGTTTCTCACACCACCCAGACCCACGTCCCTCTAACTAATGCACCTAACACTGTGGGCATTTTAGAATGGCCAATTCACCTAACCTACAAATCTTTGGATTGTTGGAGGAAACCAGAGCACACCCACGCAGACACAGGGAGAGTGTGCAAGCTCCCCACAGACAGTCGCCTGAGGCTGGAATCAAACCTGGGTCCCTGGTGCTGTGAGGCAGCAGTGCTAACCACTGAGCCACCATGCTGCCCAAAAGACAATGATGAAGCCTTCCACATCTGCCGACTGCCAAAGATTGAACTATGGGTAAAACATGGACATCAATGGAGCTGGTCTGTTGCTGAACCTCCTGCCTGTTAGATGACTCATTCCCCTAATTCCTTGGCATTTTTCTGGACCATTCAAAATCACCCTCCAGCGTTCGGACCCAGCACACTCAGTGTCTTCCCGCTATCAGTCCTGTCCATAGTGCTGGGCACTCTTTGTTGCCAGCCCAATCACATGGCTTGTGTAGAACATGTGAGTGACAATTGACACATTGGCAGGCTGTGAGCTACCAATCAGTTGAGATCGACGTGCTGCTGGTCCCTGACTTAGAAACTCATGAATATTTGAATCTCCATATTCCCAGAAACCAGTGGAAGCTCAATCATTGAGCATGTTCAAGATATGATATGGAGGTGACGGTGTTGGACTGGGGCGGACAAAGTCAGTATTCGCAAGGCACCACGTTATAGTCCAACAGATTCATTTGAAATCACAAGCTTTTGGAGCATTGTCAGGTGACAAAGGGGCAGCGCTCAGAAAGCTTGTGAGCTCTATATCATTGCACTAAGATGAATTAAGCCAGGGCCAAACAAACTGTAACTCATCAAGAACAACTTGATTTAACTCAGTATGATTGTTTACGTGATCTCAATTTGACAAAAGTAAAAATCACACAACACCAGGTTATAGTCCAACAGGTTTATTTGGAAGCACTAGCTTTCGGAACGCTGCTCCTTCATCAGGTGACACTGGCACCTCCACATCAATTTGACTAGGAATTACAATAACCTTAAAAAGAAACATATTCTGCTTTCTATAACTTTTGAATTAATGTAATTTTAGAAAGGATGAGGGAATTAACTTGTGACAATAGTGGAAAAGTTACAAACATCTCAAGTTTATTTATTTTTTAAAACCTTTTCTTAAGATGTCAGCAGGTGTAATAAGCTGAGTCTGGATCAGTGGTGCTGGAAGAGCACAGCAATTCAGGCAGCATCCAAGGACAGGCAAAATCAGCTGAGTGCTTTGTGGGCTTTTTCAGTGTTAACTGTCAACACTGTTGATGTGAATCTGGAATCACATGCAGGCCAAGCTAGGTAAGGACAGCAGGTTTGTTCCCCTGAAGCAGATGGTGGAATAGCTAATCCCAACCGGTTAATGGTGTCACCCCAGCTATAATTTGTTTTGAATTATTCTGTCTAATTTCCCAATTCCAAATACCAACTGCTCAGGTTTGAATCAATACTTTGTTGGACTTACACTTGTTCTCAACATTCTGTATTTTTTGTAATATCTAAACTCGGCAAAACACCATCACATTATAAATCAGTTGCCTTCACTTAACCTTTACCCACTGAATAAACAGCAACATATGGTTAGCAACACAAACATCTTGTAAGTGAATCAAAGATTAATGGACTCTGACATTAGAATCTGACAGAGTTTCACTGAGACAGGTAGATTGCCCCTGTTTATTTTATGCACATTTTTTTCATTTATGTACACAAAATATAATATAATACACAAGTCACCTTTATATTATTCTGTTTGTACACACATCTATCTGTCACTGTCATACATTGTGTTTGCTTCTGCACTAGGGCAGGATATATAGTCATCAATTCTCTACAGATGCTACCCACAATATGTTGTGCAGTACTCTGGTCGGTTTTTGACAGGAATTTTTCTTTGAAAGGATTGATCTGATTTGATTGTTTATTGTCACTTGTACCTAGACACATGAAAAGTTTTGTTTTGTGTGCAGTAGCAGATCATACCATACAAAGTGCATTAGGGTAATAGAACAGAGCAAGGAAGACAATGTTATGGCTGCAGAGAAGGCGTACAAAGAACAAGGTCAATATTAAATTTGATAATTGAGAAGTCCTTTCAGGATTGTAATAACAGAGGGAGAAGATGCTGTTCTTGAATTTGTTGGTACTTGTTTAAGCTTTTGTATTTTCTGCCCGATGGAGGAGGTTGGTAGAGGTTATAACCGGGGTGGAAGGGCTATCTAAATCAGCTTTACATGATGAAAAAGCCTTTCATCACCCTCACTTTACCTTCCAAAGGATGTAACCCAGTTTTGATGACTCTGTAGCCCAAGTAGCTCACTTGAGATGCCTGGAACACACACTTTTCTCTTCTGAGGCATATGCCTGTCTGGAAGAAACATTTAAGCACAATGTCTAAGTTCTCCAAATGCTCTTTATTGATCTTTCCTGTTGTTAATATGTCATCCAGACAACTGGTAAGCTGGGATAACCCTTGTAAAATGTTCTTCATAGTCTGCTAGAAAAGGGCGTAGCCTGATGATACTCCAATGGCAGTTGTGTATACTGATGCAAACCTGAGAGGTAATTGTAGTGTATTTCTGGGACTCCTCGTCCAGTTGCAATTGCAGGGAGATGTGGCTCACATCCAGCTTCGTAAAGGACAGCACCCCCCTCCCACCAGCTTTGCGTTAAAGTCCTCCACGCAAAGGATTGGATATCATTCCAGCTGCGAGAAGTGGGTTTACCATGTGTTTAAAATCCCCACAAGGATGAACAAGCTGCCGGAGTCCACAAGCAGTACGACTGGTGCTGCCCATCCTGCAAACTGCACTGGTTTGATCATTCCTTCATTCTCCAGCCTCCTGATTTCCACCTCTACTTTTGCCCAAAACTCAAATGGCACTGGGAATGGCCTTGCAAAATCGTGGAACTGCTTCCTGGTCAACATGTACAGTGACTTTGGTGCCTTTGATAGTCCCAAGCCTTTCCAGAAATAGTCCTGGGTATTAAAGTCATAAAGTCCTATAGCATGGAGACAGGCCCCTTGGCCCAAACTGGTCCATGCCAATCAAAATGTCCTTCCACACTAACTGAACACAATACTCCAAGTGTGGCATCACCAATGTCCTGTACAACTGCAACATAACTCACCAACTTCTATACTCAGTGTCCTGACTGACGAAGGCCAGTGTGTCAAAAGCCTTCTTCACTGCCCTGTCTACCTGTGACTCCACTTTCAGATAACTGTGCACCTGAACTCCAAGATCCCGCTGTTCCGCTACACTCCTTAAGACCCTACCATTCACCATGAAAAAAATGCAAGACCTCACACTTATCTATATTAAACTCCATTTGCCATTTCTCAGCCCACTTCTGCAGCTGATCAAGGTCCTGCTGCAATTTCTATAACCTTCCTCACTGTCCACGATACCGCCTATTTTAGTGTCATTAGCAAACTTACTAATCATGCCTAATTATTCTTATCCAAATCATTGATGGAGATAACAAACAGCAATGGGCCCAGCACCAATCGCTGAAGCACTCACGAGTCGCAAGTCTCCAGTCTGACAAGCATCCTTCCACTAATTTCGACTATCAAGCCAATTTCACTAGGACTTCCCTGAGGCAGCCATTTTTCAATCGAAAAATCCAGGTGAATCTTTTCTCAACCAAGTCCGCCCCCTTAGGCTTGGGTCCAAACCTCTTACTACCATCAGTGGTAACTGCACCAACTGCTTCTCAAGGAGACTGGAACTGAGACTGGCCTTAATCTGCAATCTCCCCAGTATATATTCTCATGTCTGGCTGAGGTCTTGCACAAACCTAAGGGTTGGAGTCCCATGTGAATCTTGTTAAAGGGGAATTTTGCAAACCCATATATAGCTGCGCCAATATCAATCTCCATGGGAACTGCGTTCTGATTTGGATGTCATGAAGCAATTTAATTGCTTCAACCCACATGTAGAGAGACTTTGCAGGGCATGCACTCTCCTGGGTACCACCCTATGAGTTCTCTTACTCAGGTCAGGCCTTGTGGGACTCCTTTGTTGTGTTAAGTCCACACACCAGCAGCAACTACAATAGCTCGCCAGCCCAGTTCCTAAAGATCTTTTGAGCCACTTGGCCAAGACTCACCCTGTTGTGGGTTTGGTGTGTTGGTTTTCATTAGCAGGGGGATTGAGTTTAAGAGCCGCAAGGTTATTGTGGGCGGCACGGTGGCACAGTGGTTAGCACTGCTGCCTCACAGCACCAGAGACCCAGGTTCAATTCCCGCCTCAGGCGACTGACTGTGTGGAGTTTGCACGTTGTCCCCGTGTCTGCGTGGGTTTCCTCCGGGTGCTCTGGTTTCCTCCCACAGTCCAAAGATGTGCAAGTCAGGTGAATTGGCCATTCTAAATTGCCCGTAGTGTTAGGTAAGGGATAAATGTAGGGGTATGGGTGGGTTGCGCTTCGGCGGGTCAGTGTGGACTTGTTAGGCCAAAGGGCCTGTTTCCACACTGTAAGTAATCTAATCTAATCTATGCTGCAGCTCTATAAAGCCCTGGTTAGACCACACTTGGAGAATTGAGTTCAGTTCTGGTTGCCTCATACTAGGAAGGATGTGAAGCTTTAGAGAGGGTGCAGAGGAGATTTACCAGGATGCTGCCTGGACTGGAGGGCATATCTTATGAAGAAAGGTTGAAGGAGGTAGGGCTTTTCTCACTGGAGCGAAGAAGGATGAGAGATAACTTGATAGAGATGTACAAGGGTGATAAGAAGCATAGATAGAGTGAATAGGCAGAGACTTTTTCCCAGGACAGAAATGGCTGTTATGAGGTGGCATGATTTTAAGGTGATGGGAGGAAGGTTTAGGGGAGATGTCAGAGGTAGGTTCTTTACACAGAGAGTGGTGGGTGTGTGGAATGCACTGCCAGCGACGGTAGTAGAGTCAGACATATTAGGGCTATTTCAGCGACTCTTGGACAGGCACATGGATGGTAGTAAAATGTAGGGTATGTAGGTTTTCTTTGTTCTTAGAGTAGGATAAAAGGTCAGCATAACATCAAGGGCTGAAGGGCCTGCACTGTGCTGTACTGTTCTATGTTCTATGTTCCAAAACAGAAATTGCTGGAGAAATTCAGCAAGTCTGGCAGCATCTGTAGCGAGAGAAACAGAGTTAATGTTTTGGGTCCAGTGACCCTTCTTCAGAACTGATTTTACTTAGAAGAATACTGTTACCTAAGCTCATTTCAGTCTGCAATGTTTTTGAAACTGCAAAATCTCAGACTCAAGCCGTTGCTCGTTCTCATGTAATCTATTTCATACAATTATGTTTCCATTTGAACTTTAACTCTGGAACAGATTCTTTTTTTAACATCAGAGACAGACGTACATGTCACCCCTCATTTCAGCTTAGTCGTCAATTTCAACAAACTACTGCTAATAAATGAGCAAAGGTTAACATCAACTCCTGATAAATGAGTGAAGCAATACCAGTTCATTTCTCTCATGCATTGGATAAGATAAGGGTTTATTATTAAATCAATAAACTTGCACGTTATGTATTTATGACCTGAGCGTTTTCTTACTCAATTCACTGCCAATTAAGTTATTTTGAATTGTTGTAATATAGAGAAACATAGCAGACAACTTGCACAAAAACAGGTTCCATACATCAATGAGTTGGATTATTGAGTGTAAGAGCAAGAAGGTGATGTTGGAGTTGTGCAGAGCATTAATTCAGTCACAGCTGGAGTACTGTGTGGAGTTCTGGTCACCTCACTACAGGAAGGATGTGATAGCACTAGAGGGGGTGCAGAGGAGGTTCACCAGGAAGTTGCTTGCAATGGAGAAATTGAGCAATAAGGAGAGACTAGATAGGATTGGATTGTTTTCTTTAGAACAGAGAAGACTGAGAGGGACATGATGGAGGTGTGTGAGATTAGGAGGGGTATGCACAGTGTGAATAGAGAGCAGCTGTTCCACTTGGTTGTGGGGTCAATCACGAGAGGCTATAGTTTTAGGGTAAGGGGCAGGAGATTCAGAGAGGATTTGGGAATAAAATGTTTTCATGCAGGGGCTGGTGGGAATTTGGAATGCACCGACTAGAAAGGTAGTGGAGGCTGGAAACCTTACAACCTTTAAAAGATATTTGGATGAACACTTCAAATATCGTAGCATTTAAGGATATGGGACAAGTGCAGGTAATTGGGATAGTTTGTTTTTTATGGTGGTTATGTTGGTGCAGAATTGATGAGCCGTAGGACCTTTTCTGTGCTGTATGAATCTGTGAATAACTGAACAATCCATTGACCAATTTTCAGAAAATTTCAAACAAAAATTCTGAGGAAAGGTTACTGGATCCGAAATATTAACTCTGCCTCTTTCCCCACAATTGCTGCCAGACCTGCTGATTGTTTCCTGCAATTTCTGCTTTTGTTTCAGGAGAATTATCCTGCTCTTCTTCAATACTGCAATCAGATCTTTTATAGTAATCTGAGGGGACTGAAAAGATCCTGTTATAATGTTGTATCTGAAAGACAGCAGTTCCAACAGTGCAGCACTGCCACAGTCCTGTACAGTTTGGACAGCCCATACTGTATGCATAAGTGGCTAAGGTGGAACTTTTTGTTTTCTTTATTTATTCACAGGATGAGGACATCACTGAATTGGCAGCATTTATTGCCCAGAGGGCAGTTGAAAGTCTTTTGCTGTGGGTCTGGAGTCACATGAAGGCCAGACCAGGTACGGACGGCAGTTTCCTCCCCTAAAGGACATTAGTGAAGCAGAGGGAGTTTCCTGAGAATCAACACACGGTCATCATTAGACTCTTAATTGCAGATATTTATTGAATTCAAATTCCACCATCTGCCATGGCAAGATTTGAATCCAGGTCCCTGAACATTACCTGAATGGCTGGATTAACAATCCAGCAATAATACCTCTAGGCCATCACCTCCCCTAATTTAAATCCTTATCTCAGGCAAGAGTGCTAATGTCAAACCAAGATTGACACAAGTAACTGGAGAGAAATCTATTGTTTTAATTTCTGCTTCAGTTATATTTACTGAAATGAAGAAAAATATCAAAGTGATGAGGAATAATTTCAAGGGAGGATTTAATTATGGATAATTCGTTTACATAGACCCTGCGCAATAGAAAGGTACACTTGTGTATCAGGCAAATGGGCCACATGCCTGACTGGTGAGGCATTATGTTCAAAGAAAGACAGTATTCAGTGACCTAATTTTTGAAAAAAATATTTGGAAGTCGCACACAGAACATTTGTGAGTTTGTCATGTTGCTTAATTGTAGTTACTGACATGTAATCAAACTCAATGATGTTGCCATTTGTTCAATCTTCAGTTCTATTCAATCTGGTTACTCCTCAATCCCAACAACCCCTAATAACCTTTCATTGTCTTGCTCAAGGATCTGTCTCTACCTCTGCCATAAAAATATTTCAGGATTCTACCCATTTTGGGGAAGACATTTCTAAAGACATATGGTGATCTGGGCATTGTTGCTCTGTTTACAACAAAGGTAGGTGGAGGGAGGTAGTGTTGAGGAAGCAGAGAGGCTGCAGAAGGACTTGGACAGGTGAGGAGAGTGGACAAAGGAGTGGCAGATGGAACACAATGTGGGAAAGTGTGAGGCTATGCACTTTGGTTTGAAATGCTGACTATTTTCTCAATGCTGATAAGCTTCAGAAATGTGAAGCAGCAAGCGATTCGGAGGTCTGAGTTCAGGATTCTCATAGGGTTAAAATGCAGGCTCAATTGACTGTTAGCAAGGCAGATGCATTGCTAGCATTCACTTCTAGAGGGTGAGAATACAAGAGAAGGGATGTACTGTTGAGACTGTATAAGTCTCTGGTCAGACTGCATTTGGAATGTTGTGAACAGTTTTGGGTACCGTATCTAAAGAAGGATGTGCTGGTGTTGGAGGTGGTCCATAGGAGGTTTACAAGAACGATCCAGGGATGAAGGGCTTGTCATATGAGGACTCTTAGGTGACCTTGGAGTGCAGGTTCATAGTTCTTTGAAAGTAGTCACAGGTAGATAGGATAGTGAAGAAGCATTGAGTATAGGAGTTGGGAGGTCATGTTGAGGCTGTACAGGACATTGGTTAGACAATTTTTTGATTAGATTCCCTACAGTATGGAAAAAGGCCCTGTGGCCCAACAAGTCCACACCGACCCTCCGAAGAGTAACCCACCCAGTCCTATTTCCCTTTGACTAGTGCACCTAACACTATGGGAAATTTAGCATGGCCAATTAACCTGACCTGCACATCTTTGGACTGTGGGAGGAAACCGAAGCACCCGGAGGAAACCCATACAGACATGGGAAGAAAGTACAAACTCCACACAGACAGTCGCCCAAGGTGGAATTGAACCTGGAACCCTGGTGCTGTGAGGCAGCAATGCTAACCACTGAGCCACCATGCCACCCCATATTGGAATATTGTGTGCAATTCTGGTTTCCATCCTATCGGAAGAAAATTGTGAAACTTGAAAGAGTTCAGAAAAGATTTACAAGGATGTTGCCAGGATTGGAGGGTTTGAGCTATAGGGAGAGGCTGAACAGGATGGGGCTGTTTTCCCTGGAGCGTCAGAGGCTGAGGGGTGACCTTATAGAGGTTTATAAAATCATGAGGGGCATGGATAGGGTAAATAGACAAGGTCTTTTTTCTGGGGTAAGGAGTCCAGAACTAGAGGGCATAGATTTAGGGTAAGAGGGGAAAGATATAAAAGGGACCTAAGGGGCAACTTTTTCACACAGATGGTGGCACGCGTATGGCATGAGCTGCCAGAGGAAGTGGTGGAGGTATAATTACAACATTTAAAAGGCATCTGGATGGGTATATGAATAGGAAGGGTTTAGAGGATAAGGGCCAAGTGCTGGCAAAAGGGATTAGATTAATTTAGGATATCTGGTCAGTATGGACGCGTTGGACTGAAGGGTCTGTTTCCATGCTGTATATCTCTATGACTCTATGTACTCGATGGAGTTTAGAAAGATGATGGGGGATCTGATTGAAACTTATGGAATACTGAGAGACCTGGAGTAGTAGGAAAGATTAGGACCCAGGAGTACAGCCTCAGAGTGAAGGGATGACCCTTTAGAACTGAGATGAGGAATTTCTTCAGCCAGAGGGGGGGGAATCTATGGAACACAGAGGGCTGTGGAGGCCAAGTTGTTGAGTGTATTTAAGACAGAGCTAGATAGGTTCTTGATTAGTAAGAGGATTAAGGATTACAGAAAGAAGGCCGGAGAACGGCATCGAGAAACATATCAGCCATAATCGAATGGTGGAGCAGACTTAATGGGCTGAATGACCTAATTCTGCTCCTGTATCTTATGACCTTCTGAAAGAATAGGGTTTTCCTTATCTCTGTCTTAAATGAGCAATCCCTTATTTTTAATCAATGGCCCCTAGTTCTATATTCTCCCACAAGACAAAGCATCTGTTCCACATTCTCCTTGTAAAGATCCCTGAGGATCTCTTATGTTTCAATCAATTCACTCTTACTCATCTCAACTCCAGCAGATCCCAGTCTAGTCTGTCTGATTTTCCCAAGGACAACATTCCCACCCATTTCAGGTATTAGGGGTCTAGAGCTCACTGCCTGAAAGAACAAAGATGAGGAAGAAACTCTCAGCATATTTTAAAAATGTTTGACTACAGCACTTAGGGTGCCATCACCGACAGGGTGACAAACCAAGAACTATGATATGGGATTAGGTGAAATGGATCTTTATCACTGCCGTGGACACAATGCAATCATTCTAAACCACATACTTCTACAATACAGAGAGGGTAACCCATGCAAAACAAAAACAAGAATCTATCTGAAGACTTGGTGGAAGAGAAGGAACAGAAAATGGTTCATGGTGAATCAGAGATAGAATCATAGAATCCCTACAGTGTGGAAACAGCCATTTGGTCCAACAAGGCCACACTGACCCTCCAATCCTGACCCAAACTCATTCCCCTAACTAATGCACCTAGCCTACACACCCCTGAACACTGTAGCATGGCCAATTCACCTAACCTGCACATCTTTGGACTGTGGGAGGAAACCGGAGTATCCGGAGGAAACCCACTCAGACATGGGGAGAATGTGCAAACTCCACACAGATAGTCACCTGAGGTTGGAATTGAAACCGGGGTCCCTGGTGCTGTGAGGCAGTAGTGCTACCCACTGAGCCAGCATGCTACCCACAAGTTTGTAGGGTCATAGACATGGTAGTGGAAGAAGCTTCTTCCTTTAGTATGTGGATCAATAACCAGGGAGCACATTTTAAGGTTTAGAGGGGATATGACAAAATTTATTTTCATCTGGAGTATTTTAAGTATCTGTAACCCACTGGCTTAAAGGACTATTTAAGAACCATTTAAATAAGTATTAGAAATGCTATAACATACAAAACTATGGGCCAAGTGCTGGAAAATGGGAATAGAACAGAGAGATATTTGATGGCTGGTACAGACAGCCTAGGCCTGAGGGCCTTTTGCCATGCTATAAAGCCTTATATTCTATGAAAGACAAAACCTTGGATTGGCACTCCATTGACATTCTGTGAGAATTTCAGTAATTCAAAAAAAATCAATCTTTATGGATCAACAGGTAACTGTCAAAACATTCCTGAAGAAGGGCTTATGCCCGAAACGTCGATTCTCCTGTTCCCTGGATGATGCCTGACCTGCTGCGCTGTTCCAGCAACACATTTTCAGCAACTGTCAAAATATGGCAAGCAGTCAAACTTCTCCCCATTCTGGGTAATGAATGTTCAAGAATAATAAAATCTTCTGGTATGACTGATGATAAAGAATCTGACAATATCTTTCAGAACTTCACTTTGCAAATTTCACATGACATGTTGGAGTGCTTTTGCATCATTCACTAGTTTTACTGGTTTTTCTGAGTCTTTAGAGTGTGGAGCTGGAAAAAGTACACGAAATCAAACAGCATTAGAGGAGCAGGAGAGTCGACATTTCAGGTCAGGAACCTACATCAGGACTGGGGATGGCAAAGGGGGCTGAGAAATAAAATTTTATTTCCCCTCCCCAGTCCTGATTCCCCTCCTCCTCTGATGTTGCTTGACCTGCTGTGCTTTTTCCAGCTGCACACTTTATCAACTCCGATTCTGCATTCCTCACTATCTCCATGTTACTGGTTTTTCCTTCTGGGTGGCCATGAGGTCCTGCAGTGGGTCTTGAAATTGGAGCTTCTCGCTCCTCCTCTGCAGCGATACTCATAGAACCCCCATAGTGTGGAAACAGGCCATTCAGTCCAACAAGTCCACATCGACCCTCTGAAGAGTAATTCACCCAGACCCATTTCCTTATCCTATTACTCCACATTTATCCTTGACTAATGCACCTAACCTGAAGACTATGGGCAATTTAGCATGACCAATTCACCTAACCTGCACATCTTTAGACTGCGGGAGGAAACTGGAGCACCCGGAGGAAACCCACACAGACACAGTCACCCAAGAATCGACTCCAGGTCCCTGGTGCTATGAGACAGCAGTGCTAACCACTGGGCTACCATGCCACCCATTACTGCATTCATAAGCCCTAAAGGTATAGTCCACTACCTGTTGCATTAATAAGTCCCTTATGAAAATTAATCTGTTTTGCATTGACATACTGTCTGTTTTTCAGCGGTTTCCCTTGTGAGAAGATTTGCATATCTCTCTCATCCATATGCAAAATGGTGTGTCCAACTCCTGGGAGCATGAAGCTGGAGGACAAGGAATGGAATTGCGGAGCAGAGTAGAAATCAACTTTCTGGCATTGGGATGAATCTATAGTATTAGGCATAAAATAATGAGGTATCAGCAGGATGTATAATGATGATAATTTAAAATGATAATGTGAGTGCCACATGCTTATGCAGAGTGATCTGACTGGAGGCAGAGGTTGTACTAGACTCAGAGAACATGTGTATCTGTTGTGCTGCAATTGAAGAACTTTATGGAAAGCACCTTGGACTCAAGAAGCATAACTCAGAAGTTAATGTGGAGGTGCTGGTGTCGGACTGGGGTGAACAAAATTAAAAATCACACAACACCAGATTCTAGTCCAACAGGTTTATTTGGAAATACTAGCTTTCGGAGCACCGTTCCTTCGTTAGGTAGCTAGTGGTAGCTAGTGCCCCAAAAGCTTGTACTTCCAAGTAAACCTGTTGAACTATAACCGAGACTGAAGTTAGTTGATGAAATATAGAGGTCTCTTAACTTTGCAAGCAGGTTGAGCATCTTGATAGTGAGTATCGGGAAACATTTTGTATTTACATGTCATTCATTCTTATATAAAAAGCAATACATTCTCCTCCCTGATTGTCAGGTGAGCATGCCGGTATTTGCTCAGCTTCTGCTCAATGGGAGAGGGAAACTATTGATTAGAATGTAACTGCTTTGATACACCTAGCTAAATCCTGTGTGTTTCAGCAATTGAAAGGTGATCTCATCAGAGTTTGGTTTGTCTTAGGCATAAAGGATCCTGCTGTGAGAGCAAGTCTGCTGAGAGAGGAAGACATATTGTCAAGAAAGCTAGAATGTGTGAATAAGCTCTATTGTAGTCAGTCGTCAAATGGAGCTAGTTAATGTAAAAGCAGATGAAGCTTTTTATTATGCTGAGAGATATTTCAGACAAAATGGGCATAACAGATGAGGAAAATGTAAAAGAAAATTGCAAAAAACATCAAAGCCAGAAGGCAATATGTAAATATTATGAAGGACATCACATGAAAGGAAAGGATGGAGAAAGTAGTGCAAGAGGTTTTATTACTTTGTACACGAGTGTTTAGCTGAAAAGAAGTAATGTAAGCCTGTACAAACGGCTGGAGGAGAGAAATCAGCCAATCATTCTAATAGATCACTTTAGGTAATATAAAATCTCCACACTATTCCCAACCAAATGGAAAGATTGAGACAGCAGTTGAAATTTGCAAAAGGGATCATTTAAAAAAAATGAACAAATCCAGCAGAGACTTGTACAACGCAATTCATAAGGAAAAAAATCATCTACTGAAGACATGGAAAGTAGGCCAATCCAGAAACAAGTGTCACATTGCACCCACAGTACTCTTCCACATGCTATAAATTACTGAAGCCTGAAGTAGTAATAGGCATAAGTGAGAAAATCAAACAGAAATGACAGAAAACCAAATTTTGCCTTGATAACACTTGCCAAGACACTACCAGTCATTATGCCAAAGTTGAATGTTTTCAGCAAACGTCAGTTTATGTGGTAATTTTGGGACTGCTGCTGAGCAGTTATTACATTGATCCGATGTGGCAAACTTGAAAGAGTAGATACAGTGTCACAGCAGCAGACATTGATGTACCGCAGGAGAAGTTGATTCCTTCTCGACAGGCTGCAAATCAGGAGGAAGTAATCGCAGAAAGGAGCATATGGTAGTTTAGTGAATATTTAAAATGGTTTACAGTCAATTTGCTAAACTAACTTATATCACCTTATTACTTCTGCCTCACTGAATGGTGGACAGTCGTCTGGCCATGTCCACAATGGGTGGCCTTAGAGCCACAGAACCATGGAATTGATACAGCATGGAAAAGGGTCAATCAGCCCAACTTGTCCATGCTGACCAGACATTCCCAGCTGCCCTCTCTAATCTCATCTTCCTGTACATGGCCCATAGCCCTGTAGCTTACAGCCCTTAAGGTGCCGATCCAGGGAATTTCTATGTGAGTTTGGGGAATCTGCTTTCACCACCGATTGGGCATTTTGCTGCCATTCACCCAGCAGTGCCAGGGGACCTGTTTGGTGTGAGACACCCAAGAGCCAAACCCAGTCAGGTGAGCTTCCAAAACACTCTGAGGCATTTTCAAAAGCACTCAATACGCCATTAAGAGATTGGACATTAGAAATGATGGTGGGGAGGGGCTAAATGAGAGCCATGTCTCTTTCATGTTGCCAAAAACTCTCCCTCAGACCCTTATGTCAGGATAGCTCTCCTGCTTTCATCTATTTATGACCTCAATGCCTTGGTGATCCTGGTCCTTGGGTTGGTATATAACAGGCAGCTGCTAGCTCCATCATATCAGCAAGAGTTTCCAACCTCTGACGGCAGCTCTCAGTGGGTGGGACATCCAAGTACAGATGCTTTGAATCCACATGTCTCCTCAGGATTCTTCATTCCTGCCACTGCCCCATTTAAGGGCCTCAATATGATAGGCCTTTCCAGAAAGAGGTATATGCAGATTTTGTCAGCTCTTCAGCCTGTGGTGAGCTCTTACATTAAATAAATATGTTAAATTAAAGTTTTCTATAGGCCTCTGAGTAATTCCAGAGATGTAGAGGAAAGGATAGCAAAGATGATTCTGGATAGGAGCGAGAGTGACAGGGTAGGCGTTGTGGGGGACTTCAACTTCCCAAATATTGACTGGGAATACTATAGTTCAAGTACTTTAAATGGGTCAGTTTTTGTCCATTGTGTGCAGGAGGGTTTCCTAACAGTATGTCAGGAGGCCAATTAAGGGCGAGGCCACATTAGATTTGGTACTGGGTAATGAACCCGGCCAGATGTTAGATTTGGAGTAAGGTGAGCACTTTGGTGATAGTGACCACAATTCAGTTCTGTTTACTTTAGCGATGGAAAGGGATAGGTATATACCAGAGGGCAAGAGCTACAGCTGGGGGAAAGCAATTATGATGCAATTAGACAAGATTTAGGATGCATAGGATGGGGCAGGGCATGGGCACAATAGAAATGTGGAGTTTATTCAAGAAACAGCTACTGGGTGTTCTTGATAAGTATGTACCTGTCAGGTAGGGAGGAAGTTGTCGAGCGCAGGAGCCATAAGGAAGTTGAATCTCTTGTCAAGAGGAAGAAGAAGGCTAATGTTAGGATGAGCTGTGAAGGCTCAATTAGGGCGATTGAGAGTTACGAGGTAGCTAGGAAAGACCTAAAGAGAGAGCTAAGAGCCAGGAGGGGACATGAGAAGTTGTTGGCAGATAGGATCAGGGAAAACCCTAAAGCTTTCTGTAGTATATAAGAGATAAAAGAATGACGAGAATAAGATTAGGGCCAATCAAGGACAGTTATGGGAAATTGTGCGTGGAGTCAGAGGAGATAGAGAAAGCGCTAAATGAATATTTTTTGTCCATATTCACACTGGAAAATTGTTGAGGAGAATACAGAAATACAGGCTACTAGACTAGATGGGATTGAGGTTCACAAGGAGGAGGTGTTAGAAATTCTGAACATGTGAAAATAGATAAATCCCATGGGCCAGACGGGATTTATCCTAGGATTCTCTGGGAAGCCAGGGAGGAGATTGACAAGCCTTTAGCTTTAATCGTTATGTCGTCATTGTCTATAGGAATAGTGCCAGAAGACTGGAGGATAGCCAATGTTATTCCCTTGTTCAGGAAGGGAAGTAGAAAAAACCCTGGCAATTATAGACCAGTGAGCCTTACTTTGGTTGTGGGTAAAGTGTTGGAAAAGGTTATAAGAGATAGGACTTACAATTATCTTGATAGGAATAAGTTGATTAGGGATAGCCAAAATGGTTTTATGAAGGGTAGGTCGTGCCTCACAAATCTTACTAAGTTCTTTGAGAAGATGACCAAACAGGTGGATGAAGGTAAAGCCATTGATGTGGTGTATGTGGGTTTCAGTAAGTCATTTGATAAGGTTCCCCATGGTAGGATACTGCACAAATATGGAGGTATGGGAGTGAGGGAAATTTAGTGGTTTGGATCAGATATTGGCAAGCTGAAAGGAGACAGAGGGTGGTGGTTGATGGGAAACATTCATCCTGGAGTTCAGTTACTACATTTACACATATTTGGAAAGGCAAGGACCGATTAGGGATAGTCAACATGGCTTTCTATGTGGGAAATCATGTCTCACGAACTTGATTGAGTTTTTTTGAAAAAGTAACAAAGAGGATTGATGAGAGCAGCGTGGTGGATGTGACCTATAAGGATTTCAGTAAGGCATTTGGCAAGATTCCCCTTGGGAGACTGGTTAGCAAGGTTAGATCTCATGGAATATCGAGAGAACTCGCCATTTGGATACAGAAGTGGCTCAAAGGTAGAAGACAGAGGGTGGTGGTGGAGGGTTGTTTTTCAGACTGGAGGCCTGTGACCAGTGGAGTTCCACAAGGATCGGTGCTGGGTCCACTACTTTTCATCATTTATATAAATTATTTGGATATGAACATATGAGGTACAGTTAGTATGTTTGCAGATGACACCAAAATTGGAGATGTAGTGGACAGCGAAGAAGGTTACCTCAGATTACAATGGGATCTTGATCAGATGGGCCAATGGGCTGAGGAGTAGCAGATGGAGTTTAATTTAGATAAATGCTAGCTGCTGCATTTTTGGAAAGCAAATCTTAGCAGGACTTAAACACTTAATGGTTAGGTCCTAGGGAGTGTTGCTGAACACAGAGACCTTGGAGTGCAGGTTCATAGCTCCTTGAAAGTGGAG
>NC_057713.1:132975953-132982686 GCF_004010195.1 Chiloscyllium plagiosum
GTTGGAGGATTTGAACTATAGGGAGAGGCTGTTTTCCCTGGAGCTGGGGCTGTTTTCCCTGGAGAATCGAAGTCTGAAGGGTGACCTTATAGAGGTTTACAAAATTATGAGGGGCATGGATAGGATAAATAGACAAAGTCTTTTCCCTGGGGTGGAGGAGTCCAGAACTAGAGAGCACAGGTTTAGGGTGAGAGGGAAAAGATATAATAGGGACCTAAGGGGTAACTTTTTCACGCAGAGAGTAGTGCATATATGGAATGAGCTGCCAGAGGAAGTGGTGGAAGCTGGTACAATTGTAACATTTAAAAGGCATCTGGATGGGTATATAAATAGGAAGGGTTTAGAGGGATATAGGCCAATGGCTGGCAAATAGGACTAGATTAGGTTGGGATAGTTGGTCGACATGGATAAGTTGGACCCGAAGGGTCTGTTTCTGTGCTGTACATCTTTATGACACTGTGATTCTAGTGGTGTACAACAAGGATCTGTTTTGGGTCCACTGCTGTTTGTCATTTTTATAAACGACTTGGATGAGAGCGTAGAAGGATGGGTTAGATCTGTTTTGGGTCCACTGCTGTTTGTCATTTTTATGACTTGGATGAGAGCGTAGAAGGATGGGTTAGTAAATTTGCAGATGACACTAAGTTCAGTACAGTTACAGATAGTACCGAGGGATGTTGTCAGTTACATAGGATCATAGATAAGCTACAGAGCTGGGCTGAGAGGTGGCAAATGGAGTTTAATGCAGAAAAGTGTGAGGTGATTCACTTTGGAAGAAGTAACAGGAATAAAGAGTACTGGGCTAATGGTAAGATTCTTGGTAGTGTAGATGAGCAGAGAGATCTCGGTGTCCGTCTACATAGATCCCTCAAAGTTGCCACTGTTAGCGCAGATGAAATGATATCAGTCCAAGCCCAGAGTGCGGTTCAACAATCGGTAACGTTTATTGATACAGTAACACCGGCGGAGACCAACCGAGGTCCGAATCTCGGTTGTTCTGCTGTTCCCGCGCGCTGCTACACATTATATACCTTTCTTTGTCAGGATGTGAGGATTTTGAGTATGAATGGGATGATAGTTCCCCATCATCGCTGGAGTAGGTGCAAGTGGTGGGTTTCCTGCTGTCCCAGGAGAGTTGCAGTGTACACACAATAGGGTGCTAATTGGATTATGTAAACGGGTCCGGGTACTATCTGCTTGTCTCTCTCTGTGAGGGCTGGGGGCTAGCACCCCCCTTTGTTCCCTTGGGGTGATGATGTGTATTAGTCTGTTCGTTCCTATCTGGTGGATGCCTGTCCTTTGTGTCAGGATGGTTCTGTGTTGATGAATATGGGTGTGTTTCAGTTAGTCTCTTGATTTGGTTAGGAGATGTGTTTCCATATTAATTAGCTCCGGAGTTTCGGTCTATGAGTCATGTTTAGTGTCTGGCCTAGTGTGGATTTGATCTGTCCTCTGGCTCCCATCTCCCGGTCACGTGGGCGGACCGGCAGCTGCTGAGTTCTGTGGGTTTAAGCTGCGGCTGCCGTTTAAAACACAAAATGAATTCCTATAGTTTTACCGATGTCAGCATAGTCCCGTGGCAAATGCGGGGCGGCTCTGATGCCCGCTTGCACCACCCAGGTTGATAGAGTTGTTAAGAAGGCATAAGGTGTATTAGCTTTTATTGGTAGAGGGATTGAGTTTTGGAACCATGAGGTCATGCTGCAGCTGTACAAAACTCTGGTGTGGCCGTACCTGGAGTATTGCGTACGGTTCTGATCACTGAATTATGGGAAGGATGTGGAAGCTTTGGAAAGGGTTCAGAGGATATTTACTAGGATATCGCCTGGTATGGAGGGAAGGTCTTACAAGGAAAGGTTGAGTGATTTGAGGTCATTTTTGTTCGAGAGAAGAAGGTTGAGAGATGACTTAATTGAGACATTTAAGATAATTAGAGGGTTAGATCAGATGTACAGTGAGAGCTTTTTTCCAAGGATGGTGATGGCTAGCATGAGGGGACATAGCATTAAACTAACGGGGGATATATATCGGACAAATGTCAGAGGTATTTCTTTACTCAGAGAGTTGTTGGTGTGTGGAATGCACTGCCTGCAACAGTTGTGGACTCACCAACTTTAAGGGCATTTAAATGGCCATTGGATAGTCGTATGGATGAGAATGGAATAGTATAGATGGGCTTCAGATTGGTTCCACAGGTCAGCACAACATCGAGGGCCAAAGGGTCTGTACTGCATTGTAATGTTCTATAAATATATAAATTCTACCCAGTATTAATGTTTAAACATGAGGAGGGAATCAGCAAGGTTATTTTTAGGTGCAGCAATGGCCTATTGGTATTATCATTAAACTATTAATCTAGAGACAAGAGTGTGGTACTAGAAAAGCACAGCAAGTCAGGCAGCATCCAAGGAGCAGGAAAATCGATGTTTCGGGCAAAAGTCCTTCATCAGGTTATTAATCTAGAGATCCTGGTTATTATCTGGGGACCTAAGTTTGAATCCCATCAGGCCAGATCATGGAATTTGGATTCAATTTTTTAAAAATCTGGAATTAAGAGTCTAATAGTAATCATTAAACCGATGTTGATTGTCAGGGAAAAAAAATTCACTAATGTCCTTTAGGGAAGGACACTGCCACCCTCACCTGGTCTGGCCTAAATGTGACTCCAGACCCACAGCGATGTGGTTGATTCTTCACTGCCCTCTGGGCAATTAGGGATAGAGTAATAGAGTCATACAGCGCAGAAACAGACCCTTTGGTCCAATCAGTCCATGCTGAACATAATCCCAAACTAAACTAGTCCCACCTGCCTGCTCCTGGCCCATATCCCTACAAACCTTTCCTATTCATGTACTTATCTAAATGTTTTTCTAAACATTGTAATTGTACCAATGTCCACCACTTCCTCAGGGAGTTCATTCCACAGGCAAATCACCCTCTATGTAAAACATGTGCGCCTAATATCTTTTTAAAATCTCTCTCCCCTCACCTTAAAAATGTGCCTCCTAGTCTTAAAGACCCCATCCTTGGGAAAAGACAACTATCATTAAGTCTATCTATACCGCTTGGTATTTTATAAACTTCCGTAAGGTCACCTCTTAACCTCTGATGGGCAATAAGTGCTGGTCTAGCTAATGTTCCCAACAACCTGTGAATGGTACGTGAGTATAATCAATAAACTTACAGAGAGTTATGCCAGTTAAACCATGACAAAGCATATTTGAGACTTTCATATGAACACGTAGATTCAAGGAAACAACTATATTACATGACATTGTAAAGAGCAATCGTCAATGCAAATAAATAAATGGCAATATTCAAATCACATATCATGAATATCCATCACACAGAATGATACAATACTGAAGAAATTAAAATAGACAACAAGGTATCTGTGATGAATGATACACTCCCAGCTGCACTGACAGATAGCACACTACAGAGTGAAGAACAAAGAGCAAAGAACAATACAGCACAGGAACATGCCTTTTGGCCCTACAAGCCTGTGCCAACACATTTTGCCCTTCCATACTAAAACTGTTTTAACTTACAGAATCTATATCCTTCTATTCCCTTCCAATTCCTGTATTCATCCAGGTGCTTCTTGAATGCTGCTATTGTGCCTGCTTCCACTACATCCTCTGGCAGCATGTTCCACCCTTTGTCACCACCCTTTGTGTGAAAAACATCTTCCCCCCCTCACACCATGAACTTGTGTCCCCCAGTAATTGACCCCTCCACCCTGAGAAAAAGCCTCAAACTTCCCACTCACCCGTGCCATTCACAATCTTATAATCTTCTATCAGATCATCCCTCAACCTCCTGTGTTCCAGTGAAAACAAACCTACTGTATCCAACCTTTCTTCACGATCCTGTTGTACTCAGAGATAACCTTTTTCACTGTCCACCCACTCCTCCAATTTTGGTGTCATCTGCAAACGTACGAACCATATCTCCAACATTCACATCCAAATCATTCATATAAATGACGAAAAGCAGTCGACCCAGCACCAATCCTTATGGTACACCGCTGGTCACCAGTCTGAAAAGCAACCCTCCAACATCACCTTCTGTCTTCTAGCTGCGAGCCAGTTCTGTATTCAAATGGCTAGTTCTCCATGTATTCCGTGTGATCTAACTTTGTTAACCAGTCTACCATGAGGAACCTTCTCGAACGTTTATTCGTTCATGGAATGACGGCATCGCTGGCTAGACCATATTTATTGCCCATCCCAGAGGGCAGGTAAGAGACAACCACATCGCTGTGGTTCTGGAAGTACTTGTAATCCAGACCAGGTAAGGATAGTAGTTCCCTTCCCTAAAGTGAATTAGTGAACCCAATAATTTTCCCCAACAATTGACAATGATAACCACCTTAATTCCAGATTTTTACGGAACTTAAATTCCACCATCTGCCCACCTAAGTGAATCCAGAAACAAAATACCTGTTAACATGTCTGATATGTCCATATTTTTTATTATCAGTTCCCCAGCATCACTCTCCGGGTGATCTGAATGGCTTTGAATGTATTTCTTAAATCTTACGTGTGTTGTAGAACAGTACATTGTTAGTTAGGTTCAGGATGAGTGAAATAGTGAGTCATGCTTCTTTCTGGATATACATGTACACAATCACAATATGTAATATTAAACACCTGCTTACTTAATGAGGATGAAAGATTGGTCATTTCTGGGATGTCTTTCAATCTAATTCTGTTTCTTTGTACTAACCGAAGGCTTGTCCTGCAAATAGTCTCATGACCATAAGATTTCGGAGCAGAATGTTGTTGGGAACGAACGAGACTCGCGGTTAATGTGTTGCGTCCCAGGTGCCAGGGTCCGTGATGTCTCGGATCATATCTTTGGGGTCCTGATGGGAAAGGGTGACCAGCCTCAAGTCGTGGTCCTTGTAGGTACCAACGACACAGGTAGAAAGAGGGATAGGGATGTAAGGCAGGATTTCAGGGAGCTAGGGTGGAAGCTGAGAGCTCGAACAAACAAAGTTGTTATCTTTGGTTTGTTACCCGTGCCACGTAATAGTGAGGCAAGGAATAGGGAGATATATCAGCTGAACACGTGGTTGCAAGGATGGTGCAGAAGAGAGGGTTTCAGGTTCTTGGATAATTGGGGTTCATTCTGGGGAAGGTGGGACTTGTACAAACAGGACGGTCTTCACTTGAACCAGAGGGGTACTAATATCCTGGGTGGGAAATTTGCTGGTGCAATTCGGGTGGGTTTAAACTAGCTCAGCAGGGGGATGGGAACTGGAGGTGTAGTTGCATTGCACAGGAGGAGAGAGGATGAGAGTAAGAAGGACAGGGACAGGATTTCAGGGTCACAGAAATGTGCTGGCAGACAGCAAACTGGTTTGAAGTGTTTCTATTTCAACACCAGAAGTATCCGAAATAAGGTAAGTGAGCTTGCAGCATGGATAGGTACCTGGGACTTGGATGTTGTGGCCATTTCGAAGACATGGATAGAGCAGGGTCAGGAATGGATGTTGCAGGTTCCAGGGTTTAGATCTTTCATTAAGAATAGGCAAGGCAGTAAAAGAAGGGGAGGTGTGGCCTTGTTAGTCAAAGATAGTATAATGGTGGCTGAGAGAATTTTTGACGAGGACTTGTCTACTGAGGTAGTGTGGGCTGAGGTTAGAAACAGGAGAGGAGAGATCACACTGCTTGGAATTTTTTATAGGCCTCCACAGAGTTCCAGAGAGGTGGAAGAGAGGATTAGCAAAATTATTCTGTGTAGGAGTGAAAGGAACAGGATGGTCATTATGGGGGACTTTAACTTCCCCAACATTGACTGGAAATGCTATAATTCTAGTACATTGGATGGATTAGTATTTGTCCAATGTGTACAGGAGGGTTTCCTGACACAGTATGTCGAAGGGCCGACAAGAGGAGATCTGGTGCTTGGTAATGAACCAGGGCAGGTGTTTGATTTAGTTGGAGGTGAGCACTTTGGAGAGAGTGACCATAATTCAGTTATGTTTAGTTTAGCGATGGAAAGGGATAGGTACATGCCACAGGTCAAGAGTTATCGATGGGGCAAGGGCAATTATAAGGCAAAAATTAGGATGCATAGAATGGAGTAGCAAAATGCAGGAGATGCAGACAATGGAAATGCGGAGCTGGTTTAAGGAATAGATATTGCGTGTCCTTGATAGGTATGTCCCTGTCAGTCAGGGAGGAAGTGATAAGGTAAGGGAACCGTGGTTTAGAACAAAAATTGCATCTCTTGTTAAGAAGAAGAAGGAGGCTTATGTGTTGATGAGGCAAGATGGAAGAAGGAGGCTTATGTGTTGATGAGGCAAGATGGTTCAGATGAGGTGATGGAGAGTTACAGAGCAGCTAGAAAGGATTTAAAGAGAGAGTTAAGAAGAGCAAAGAGGACACGAGCAGTCTTTAGCAAATAGAATAAAGGAGAACCCTAAAGCTTTCTATAGGTATGTGAGGAATAAAAGGATGATTAGGGTAGGAATAGGGCCAATCAAAGACAGAAGTGGGAAGTTGAGTGTGGACCCTCTGGAGATTGGAGAGGTGCTAAACGAACATTTCTCAACGGTTTTCACTCAGGAAAAGGAGAATATTGTAGAGGAGAAGAATGAGGTACGAGATATTAGACTAGAAAGGATCAAGGTTAGTTACGAACAGGTGTTATCAATTCTAGAAGGAGTGAAGGTAGTCAAGTCCCCTGGCCGGATGGGATTTATCCGAGGATTCTCTGGGAA
>NC_057713.1:132983118-133011609 GCF_004010195.1 Chiloscyllium plagiosum
AGAAATTGCAGAGGCATGAAATTGAGGGTGATTTAGCAGTTTGGATTAGAAATTGGCTTTCTGAAAGAAGGCAGCGAGTGGTGGTTGATGGAAAATATTCAGCCTGGAGTCCGGTTACTAGTGGTGTGCCACAAGGATCTGTTTTGGGACCGCTGCTGTTTTTATAAATGACTTAGATGCAGGCATAGGTGGATGGATTAGTAAATTTGCAGATGGCACTAAAGTCAGTCGAGTAGTGGACAGTTTGGAAGAATGTTACAGGTTGCAGGGGGACTTGGATAAACTGCAGAATTAGGCTGAGAGGTGGCAAATAGAGTTCAATGTGGCTAAATGTGAGGTGATGCACTTTAGGAAGAATAACAAGAAGGCAGAGTACTGGGTCAATGGAAAGATTTTTGGTAGTGTGGATGTGCAGAGGGATCTTGGAGTCCATGGACATCGATCTCTGAAAATTGCCACCCAGGTGGATAGTGCTGTTAAGAAGGCATACGGTGTAGAGGGATTGAGTTCTGGAGCTGCAATATCATGCTGCAACTATACAAAATGGTAGTGGGCCATGCTTGGAATATTGTGTACAGTTCTGGTCACCATATTTCAGGAAGGATGTGGAAGCATTGTAAATGGTGCAGAGGAGATTTACCAGGATGTTGCCTGGTCTGGAGGGAAGGTCTTATGAGGAAAGGCTGAGAGACTTGGATCTGTTCTCATTGGAAAGAGGAAGGCTAAGAGAGGATTTGATAGAGACGTACAAGATGATGAGAGGAATAGATAGGGTAGACAGTGGAAGTCTTTTTCCTCGGATGATGATGTCATCTTGAACAAGGGGGCATAACTACAAATTGAGGGGTGATAGATTTAAGACAAATGTCAGAGGCAGGTTCTTTACGCAGAGGATGGTAAGGGCATGGAATGCCCTACCTGCTAATGTAGTCAACTCAGCCACATTAGAGAGATTTAAATAATCCTTAGAAAAGCAAATGGATGGGGCATAACTACAAATTGAGGGGTGATAGATTTAAGACAGATGTCAGAGGCAGGTTCTTTACGCAGAGGGTGGTAAGGGCATGGAATGCCCTACCTGCTAATGTAGACAACTCAGCCACATTAGAGAGATTTAAATAATCCTTAGAAAAGCAAATGGATGATGATGGGATAGTGTAGGGGGATGAGCTGAGAATAGTTCACAGGTTGGTGCAACATCGCGGGCCAAAGGGCCTGTTCTGCGCTGTATTATTCTATGTTCTAATTAGGCTATTTGGTCCATCAAGACTGCTCCACCATTCAATAGAGGCTGATAAGTTCCTCAATCCATTCTCCTGCCTTCCTCCCATAACACTTGATCATTTTACTAATGAAGACTATTAGTGGAATCATCTATTTCATGTCCACTCTATTCAGGCCTCTCAGTATTCTATAGGTTTCAATTAGGCTTAAGATGTGCAAGTTGGAGATGTACATACAGGGACAAATATGAGAGTAACCTGCAGCTCTTCCTGTGTGTCTATCATCATGGAGATAGGTTGATGAGCGTGATTTGATGTGTGGTCCTTTGACAGTGCATGTGTATAAAGAGGTATATTTGTACTTTGCAGTTGGAGTATGGCCATGCAAAACAAACAACAATAGTCTTTCAGATGTTCTAGATGCTTTGCATAGATCAATGGATAAAATTTACACTTTGCATATTATTTACTTGAGCTAGCCATATTGCATGTGACGCTATTAGACAGTTTCAAGCTGAAAAGTTTCTTGGATGTTTGTCACCCTTTACTACATCTATTCCCAGTTTCTAAAGTAGCTGGATATAACAAATGCCAATTGAAAATCTAGTTTTAAAACAATACCTCATTACCTGAGCACTACTTCCTGTTAGGTTTGCTGCATTGTTTTCTTTTGAGCATGTTCTTCAAAGTCTTTTAGGCAGTTGGGTTATAGTTACAGGGAATGTGCTCATTCCCAGTTTTCCCTCTAACATAGCTGTGACATGGAAGTGAAAAAAACAAACTGCAAGAAGTGTTGCTTGGGTTTACATCTTATTGCTTTCAAAGTTGTGGCCAATTTCTTGGAAAAAGCTGCTGGTTCTTCCTTAACTGGCTTGGAATTATTAATTTCAATAATTATTACCAACTTTTACAAATAGGATGCTTTCTAGCTTGCTCAGGGAAGCTGGAATTGAGAAAGTAGAATTTCTGATGCCAACATGCCAACATTATAATCCTTCTCCAATACTGGAATGATGTGAGAGAACTGGAGAATAGTAAATGCCATCTGACTGTTTGAAAAAGAGGACATGGACCAATTGCTTGAATTCCATTAAAGTGGGAAAACAAGAAGTCACTGTCAATGACAAAATGAATCCTTACTTAAAGAGCCAACAGATAAAAAGGGTATTGAGCATAGATTTATTTAAGGGTGGTTATTTTATGACTGTCAATGTTCATCAAATAACAGAAAGAGCTGATTAGGGTAATGAGGTATTGTTTTAAAACTAGATTTTCAATTGGCATTTGATACAGTATCTCATCGTAGGCCAGTCAGAAAGTGGAATGGAATGGTGCAAACTTGGTGTATGATGTTCTCGAATCACCCTGTGCAGGGAGTTACTGTGCCTCTCTAGAGGAGGTGCACCCAGACTTCCTATCATTGGCAAAGTGATGGGAGGCAAGAATTCGCAGTGAATGGATATTTTTCTGACAGGAATGAAGCAGGAATCAGGGCCCACCCTGATTCTGCATTATGATCACAATTTCTGCTTTTATTTAGAAATCACATATATTTGGGTATTGAGAGTAAAATTCCAAAGTTTGCAGACAATATAAAACTTAGCAACATAGTAGTTAGTGAACAGAACATTAGTAGGCATCAGGAGGATGTCGAGAGGCAAATGAAATGGACACAATATGTGTTGGACACAATTTAATTTGAATACGTATAAATGTTAGGAGAAACAACTTTAAAAGTAGTAAATCACAATGGTACTATTTTAAATAGAGTACAAGAACAGAGGGGCCAGGAGATGCATATGCACAAACCTTTGAAGGTTGCAAGGTCCAATGAGTCTGCATCGACCTTCTGAAGAGCATCCCGTCCCGAGCCAGCCTCTCCCATCCTACTCCTGTAACACTGTATTTCCCATGGCTAATCTACCAGCCTACACATCCCTGCATAATGCAGACAATTTAACATGGCCAATCCACCTAACCTACACATCTTTGGACTGTGGAAGGAAACCAGAGCAAACTCACATGCGGAAAACGTACAAACTCCACACAGTCACCTACGGCTGGAATCAACCAAGTCCTTAGTGCTAAGAGGCAGCAGTGCTAACCACTGAGCCACTGTAACACTCATACAGTATGTTGACAAGGAGATTTAGAATACCTGAGTTTCTAGATGGCAGTATTAAATACAAAACAAGATTGTAATGCTCACTTACAAATCTTTGGTTAGGTCTCCTCTGGTGGATTGAGTACAATTCTGACACTACATTTCAGGAAAGGCATCAAGAGCATAGAATATAGAACATAGAACATAGAATAGTACAATACAGTACAGGCCCTTCAGCCATCGATGTTATGCTGACTACTAATCCTACTTGAAAATAAAGCTAACCTACATACCATTCATTTTACTACCTATCCAAGAGTTGCTTAAATGTCCCTAATGTAGCTGACTCTACCACCACCACTGGGCTGGCAGTGCATTCCAAGCACCCACTGCTTTCTTTGTAAAAACCTATGTCTGACATCTCCCCAAACCTTCTTCCAATCACCTTAAAATTATACCCTCTCGTAATAGACATTTCTGCCCTGGGAAAAAGTCTCTGGTTATCCACTCTATCTATGCCTCTCATCATCTTTTACATCTCAATCAAGTCACCTCTAATCCTTCTTCACTCCAATGAGAAAAGCCCTAGCTCCCTCAACCTCTCTTCAGTCCAGGCAGCATCCTGGTAAATCTCCTCTGCACCCTCTCTAAAGCTTCCACATCTTCTCTAAAATGAGGTAATCAGAACAGGACACAATATTCCAAGTGTGGTCTAACCAGAGTTTTATAGAGCTGCAGCATAACCTGGTGGCTCTTAAACTCAATCCCCCTGCTAATGAAATCAACATGCCATACGCCTTCTTGTCAACCTTATCAACTTGGGTGGCAACTTTGAGGGATCTTTCAGGCAGAAAAAGGATACAGAGGAGGTTATCTAATGGTATATATTAGAGTCAAGAGATTGGAGAAATTGGGATTTCTTTCCCAAGAATAGAGAGCATTATGGAGAAGAAAGAGCTGAAAATGTGTTGCTGGAAAAGCGCAGCAGGTCAGGCAGCATCCAAGGAACAGGAGAATCGACGTTTTGGGCATAAGCCCTTTGGAGAAACCCAGTAGACACGTTCTCGGACTCCTCCGTCCCCTTCCTAGACCTTTCTGTTTCTATCTCAGGCGACCGAATCAACACGGACATCTACTACAAACCAACCGACTCCCACAGCTACCTGGACTACACCTCCTCCCATCCTGCCCCCTGTAAAAACGCCATCCCATTCTCCCAATAAAGTTGTCCCTCAGGTCCCTTTTAAATCTTTCCTCTTTCACATGAATCTATACCCTCTAGTTTTGGACTCCTCTACCCTTCGGAAAAAACCCTGGCTATTCACCTTATCTATGCCTCTCATGATTTTATAAATCTCTATAAAGTCAATGCTCCAGGGGAAAAAAAATGCCAACCTACCCAGCCTCTCCTTCTAATTCAAACCCTCCAGTCTCGGTTGCATCCTTGTAAATCTTTTCTGTACCCTTTCCAATTAACTAACATCCTTCATTTAACAGGGTGATCAGGATTGCACGCAGTACTGCAAAAGTGGCCTCATCGATATCTTGTACAGGTACAACCTGACGTCCCAAGTTCTACACTTAATGCTCTGACCAGTGAAGGCAAGCACTTCAAATGCCTTCTTCACCACCCTGTGTACATTTGACACTACTTTCAAGGAAGTATGCACCTGCGCCCCTAGATCTCTCTGTTTGACAACACAACCCAGGACCCCACCATTAACAATGTAAGTCTTGCCCTGGTTTGTCTTATTCCTGAAGAAGGGCCTGTGCCCGAAACGTCGTATCTCCTGTTCCCTGGATGCTGCCTGACCTGCTGTGCTTTTCCAGCAATAAAGTTTCAACTTTGATCTCCAGCATCTGCAGACCTCACTTTCTTGCAGTCTTCTGCAGTCTTCTTCTTGACCTCTCCGCCTCCGTCCTACTCCGACCTATCACCCTCACCTTGACCTCTTTCCACCTATCACATTTCCAACCCCCCTCCTCCAAGTCCCTCCTCCCTACCTTTTATCTTCTCCTGCTGAACACTCTCTGCTCATTCCTGAAGAAGGGCCTGTGCCCGAAACGTCGAATCTCCTGTTCCCTGGATGCTGCCTGACCTGCTGTGCTGTTCCAGCAATAAAGTTTCAACTTTGATCTCCAGCATCTGCAGACCTCACTTTCTCCACGTTCAGCTTTATAAAAGGTTTCCTCTGGCATGTGAAGCAATCACCAGAGGTTGTGGATTTGAAATAATTGTTAAAAGAGCTAGATAGGTAATGGGAAAAATTTCCTCACATGGCTGTCAGCTAACTCTGCTTCTGGGTTTGAGAGAGAAAGAGAGAAAAATGTCTCATCAAACAGGGATCAGAAGTAAACCTGGGGTATGGGAGCAAGGGAGGAGATGGGGGCAAGGGGTAGATTGAGGGTAAAGGAGCAGATTGGATGTAAAGAAGGGATTTTGAGATAAAGGAGGGGATTGACAGTAAAGGCGGGGATTGGGGGTAAAGCTGGAGGGGGTGGGGATAGGGGGTAAAGGAGAGGATTGGGGTAAAGCCAGAGGGGGTAGGGATGGAGGGTAAAAGAAGGGATTGGGGGTAAAGAAGGAACTTCTTCACCCAGAAGGTTGTTACTTTATGGAATTCCTTGCCCATTGAGGTAGTTGATGCTACTTCAGTAAATGTTTTTAAAGCTAAAGTACATTTTATTTGAACAATAAAGGAATTAAGGGTTACGGTGAGAGTGCAGGTAGGTGGAGCTGAGTCCATGAAAAGATCAGCCATGATCTTATTGAATGGCAGAGCAGGCTCAAAGGGCTGGACGGCATACTCCTGCTCCTGGTTTTTACGTTCTTCAACTCAGTTTGGTGGTCAGTTTAGCTCAGTTGGCTGGAATGCCAGCTTGCAATGCAGAATAATTCCAGCAGCAGGGATTCAATTCCTGCTCTGGCTGAGGGTGTAATGAAGGATTTTCCCCTTCTCGATCTTGACCTTCAGGTTAAACCAGTTGTGTCTCTAATGAGACAATGATCTGGTGACATTACCTATTATTCAGAAAGCACACCCTGAGATGTGGGTAGAATTAGTTACTAATGAACTTTCAAAAGACAGTTAAGCTCATACTTACAGAGGACTAGATTACAAGGTAAAGGTGAGGCAGCTTTTATTTAAAAAAAAACATACAGATATACAAGGCTGAGTGATTCTATGATTCCAACCAAATAGGAGGTATGGTTTTCTTCTGTTGTTGATGAAAATGTTTACAATGTCAAGCTTCAAAACAAGGTTAAAACAAAACAGAAAACACTGGAAATAGTGAGGCAACCTCTGTTGATGTTGTGGGTTCCAAACCTTCCCAAACTAAAAAGAACTAGAAGGCAAAGGGAAAGAAAGTGGAGTGGAAACAAAACACATAAGACATAGAATGACCCGTATTATCTGGATAACTGGAGACAGATAAATGATAGACATGGCAAAATAATTTAACTATGCCATCAAATGTTATAGGAAAGGATTTCCATTGTGACTTTGATGATCGCTTACATTCTGAAGTAATTGATTGTACCTTTGAAGTGCAATGTCATATTCTAGTAAATTCTGAACTTCAATATTGTAAAACTGATCACAAAAGGATGGCCACATGAGGATAACATGACTTTCTCTCAGTATGGAACCATGCCCCCCCACCCCCCTCTCAGACAGAATGAAGGGAACCTTCCAAACTGCTGTTGACTAAATGCTGTTTCCTTAATTAAAAGTGGTATTTTCAATTGAATGGGAATTCCAAACACAAGAGCACTGGCAGTCTCAATTTCTCAAGATGCAAAATTCTCTTGTTGGATGTATAATTGATCCATTCATCCATATTTGGAAATGAACTTTGAACTTGGTCACTAGCAATAAGGTTAGGTTAGAGTTAGAGAGAGCCACTTTACCATTTGCTTTAAAAATGACTGCAGGATTCTGTAAAAATACAGAATTCTGATGAATGTCTTGGAATCTGCTGCAAGTCATCCAAATAGTCAATGGTCATCAACAACAATACCTTCACCATTACAACTTTGAGTCAATCTGAAAACCAATTTCCTCGAGTTCACCCTTGAAAGAAACTTCACAGCTTACTGTGAATTCTCTACCATCACTTTGACTGAAGCTTCAACTCATCTAAGAAACTATAGGTCTGCCACAAAATGGGCTGAAATAATTTTTTCGAATTAGTATTAGAATTAGAATCTCTACAGTGTGGAAACAGGCCCTTCAGCCTAACAAGTCCACACCGACGCTCCAAAGAGTAATCCACCCAGATCCATTCCGTCTTTATCTTTAGATTAGATTGCCTACAGTGTGGAAACAGGGTAATAGTTTCATATATTTCCACATATATGCAAATGTATTAATTATTGGTAATAAAAATGGATTAATAAATTCTGTCCCTGATGGTGAGGGGAAACTTTAAGATATCAAGAAATGACTCTATACAATTGTAAACAGGCCCTTTGTCCCAACAAGTCCACATCAACCCTCCGAAGGGTAACCTACCCAAATCAATTTCCCTCTGAGTAGTGCACCTAACACCATGGGCAATTTAACCTGGCCAATTCACCTGACCTACACAGCTTTGGACTATGGGAGGAAACCTGCACAGATACAGGGAGAACGTGCAAATTCCACACAGACAGTCACCTGAGGCTGGAATCAAACCCGGGTCCCTAGTGCTGTGAGCCACTGTGCCACCTGTATTTAATCCTTATGTATGTATCAGACAAATGAGTGAGGCGTTGCATTTAAGTATTGGGGATAGGTGTCTGTTAATAATAAAATGTCTCCCGACACCAATGGTACAATTATAAATTCTGACTGCACATGTTGATCCCCTTTTTTCTTTTTTAAAGACTGCACATGCGTATGCACATTAATATAAACACATAGGTCCATTCTTTTTCTTGTAGCTTCTCTTGGGGTGTTTTTGCACCAGGTCTGATTCCTCCGACCCTGCCTGGGATACTAGCAGCATGTACAGGACCACAGACGGCTTCTTGTGTCCGGAGCATCTCAGCCAAAGCTTTAGGCTGTAATGGCTTCAAGATTGTGACATCTGCCATATCCATCTTGTTCTCAGAGATCAATAGAAATCTACTTTGTTTAAGAGTATCTTTTACTTAAACAATATTCTTTTTCTTCCTTGTTACATTTTTTTTTGTTTGTTATGTTTTTAACACTCTTTATTTAATAGTTTGATGCTACTGCACGTGCATTTAACGTTGCAGCCAAATAAAAAGCCTCTTTTTTTTTAATTCAAAACTCATTACAAGTATGTTGCTGGAATAATTTAATTGGAACAATTAAACGGTAATTGTTCCATATATTTCCACATATATGCACATGTATTAATTATGGGCAATAAAAACAGATTAATAAATTCTGTCCCCGATGGTGAAGAGAAACTTTAAACTTTTAGATATCAAGAAATGACTCTATACAATTTCAACATTTAAAAGGCATCTAGATGGGTGTATGAATAGGAAGGGTTTAGATGGATATGGGCCAAATTCTGGGAAATGAAACTAGATTAATTTAGGATATCTGGTTGGCATGGACGAGTTGAACTGAAGGGTCTGTTTCCGTGCTGTATAACTGTGTGACTCTATGACTCTAAAAGGGTCATAAATGTTTGGAACAATCCCCAACAAATGGCAGTCAATGCTGGATCAGTTAATTTTAAATCTTAGATAGATAATTTTTTTCTAAGCAAAGTTATTAGGGGGTATGGGCCAAAGGCAGGTGTATGGAATTAGGCCAGAGATCAGCCATGATATTATTGAATGGCGGAATAATCTCGAGGGGCTGAATAGCGTACACCTGTTCCAAGGCTTCTGTGTTCCTATATTCCTAAAAGTGAGCCATTGCAGATAACAATGTTATCCTGTTTCTTTAGTCTGCATGACAACGTGTCCAAACAATTTTGGCTGGTCGCAGTTAATATGCAACTGACTTACACTGGCTCACAAAGCCTATGTTAAAAATGCATTCTCTCCTCAGGCACGAAAACAAAGGCAATCCTTTCAGAGCACAACTTTTTTTTCACTTCATTTTGATCACTCCTCACATGGTGATTCTGCTCCACACCTCAGACTTGCTTGTCCCTGATTTTATAACGAGCAGTGAATGCAGCCACTGAGTTGGCACATTTACAAACCACACTAATGGTGCAGGAGAGAACAGCAATAAGGAGGCACTGCAATGGTACAACTCCATCCTTTGTTTTCAAGAGTATCAGGAGGAACCAGTGAGGCTATGAATCACATATAAGCCAAATTTTCACTTTTAATGCACAAAATGGGGACCTAAATATTTAATTGGCTTGTTTTCTTTTTAATTTTGAATAGATTACTCCATTTTTATGCACAGGGAACATCTAATAGCTCACTTTGAACTCAATTGTTTCTGGATTTGTCAGGCCCTGCTCATTTGTGGGAATGCTTTCTGTCTGTTGTTGAAAGCCTTGCAGTATCTATTAAGTGTTTTAGATTTTTTTTGCTAAACATTCAAATCTGAACCTTACCTGTTTCCATGGTGATGGATCACTTCAACATTGCAAATCGACATTGTAATCTGTGTTGCATAACAAAAGATCATGGTAACCGTGGCAACAGAACACTTCACCATTTTAAAACTAGTGTCCTAACCTTCATTATATTAAAAGGTCTGTTGTAAACAGATATAAGCAAACAACTTTACAATAGTCGCTTGAAAATTCTGAACTCAGCCAAACCACTGAACTTGGACAAACCTCATCAGTTACATTCCCTCATTCCAGACAAATGCAAGGAAAAGGCATGGTTCAAAAGCAATTTTTTCAAACAAAAATATTGATTCTTGCCTAACCTAGTTGTGCCAAAAATTAAGCTGGTTGTTAAGTCAAGCAAAAATTGAACTTTTTTTTGCTAGAATTATGATTTCCAGTCGTGACCATGGCAACAGAATGTTTACACATATTTTATCCTCCTTCCATAATTTCCAGAGTCAAGATTTCATTGTCATTACTATTCTGATGCGTGGAAGGAGTGACGATTCCACATTTTATATTTCTCATTTTTAAAACCTGTGCTAATGTCAATTTCCTCACAAAAGACAATCAATTTCCATTTATTGGTCCAGTCATTTTTGGGCTCAGTTCATCCATCCAAGATCATGTCAAATTTCCATCAAGAAAAGACTGCAGATGGGGTTCTGGAAAATTTACTCTCCCTTTATTCTTGGTTTATCTCACCTCAGAGCACAATACTTTTCAGCATCTCTCATTTTACGTGGGGTCACCAGAACGCTGGCGTATCAATCTCCTTCAGTCAGTCACCCATTCCTCTTCCAAATCTCACCACGTCTAAGTCTCTTGCCTCTGCATCGTTCCATATTATCGGAGGCATTTCTGTTCTCCTCCCTGACAATCTGCCACCACTGACCCTTGGTACTTGAATCAACTTGCATTCTCAAACTTTTGACCCAGAGCATTTATATCTTCACTCTGATGAGCTTCCCTTGCTTGGGGATCAATTAGCTCAGATGACTGACTCTCAATACAAAGTAATTCCAACAGCTTGGGTTCACTTGCTGAGGTTACCATAAAGGACTCTCCTTTTCAACAGCTCCCCTCTTCTGAGGTGTGGTGTCCCTCAAGTCAAATCACTATTAACTGCTGCCCTTTAATAAGGCAACAGTCCTATTGCTTGGTAAGACTGTGGTCACTTTACGTCACCCCATAGTCAAATTGACAGTCACAAATTGGGTCTTTGGTTTTATCCTGAACAGCCTGTGGGTAATGATAGCTTTGACTGGTGACATCAAAAATGATACACATACTGCTGTACTTTATTCAGCAGTGCTGAAAACTGAAATGCAAAACAGCGGGCTGATTCCAATTTATACTATCACATTGTTAAGATGACTCTTTTTACTTAGATTTAAACATATGATTCATTCATTTTTTAAAGTTAAAAGTCTTAGGAGTTCAAGGTCTCAGAGTGGGTGGCACGTTGCTGAGGCAATAAGAGGAGTTGACAGATTCTGATTGTCTCTACGGAGCAATCTTTTGTCTTGGGAAGTCACACTGGAGACTCTGATCAGAGGCTGAGGGCCTATTATAGAGTCATAGAGATGTACAGCATGGAAACAGACCCTTCGGTCCAACCTGTCCATTGATGTGTGTGGGATGTCACTGTGTCCAGCTGTCCCTTTACCTGCGAACATCTGCTTCCAATCAGCTTTCGAAAGTTCTTGCCTAATACCGTCAAAATTGGCCTTTCTCCAATTTAGAATATTACCAGAATGGTGTCCATTGATGTGTGTGGGATGTCACTGTGTATGCTCACAGGAGAATAGGTGGCTTCAATATCTAGAAAAGGGTCATGTTAGAACATAGAACAGTACAGCACAGGAACAGGCTCTTCAGCCCTCAAAGTTGTGCCGAACATGATGCCAAATTAAACTAATCCCTTCTGCCTGCTCATGGTCTTTCTCGCTCAATTCCATGTTTACTCATGTGCATATCTAAAAGCCTTTCAAATGCCCCTATTATATCTGCCTCCACCAATAACCCTGGCAGCATGTTCCATGCATTTATCACTCTCTGTGTAAAAAACTTACTCCTCGCATCTCTGTTGAACTTTCTCCTTCCAACTTTAAATACATGCCCCCTAGGATTAGACATTTCAACTCTGGGAAAAACATTCTGACCGTCAACCCTAACTATGCCTCTCATAATTTTATAGACTTCTATCATGTGCCACCTCCCAAAGTTACACAGAGAACAAGGTTGGCTTGGGAAGGTATTTATTGTGACTCCTGAATGTTTGTATTTCTTGTCCAGGTCATGACACTGCAGAGGGAAGAACATCAGCTGGAGCTGCAGCAATCATGTCAACCTCTGAGGAGGCAGCAGATTCCTCAGAACGGACTTTCCAATCATCCCACCAGCTCAGCAGGTATGCACTGAGACTATGAGAGCACCTCACAAAGGTCTGGGCTGTGATGGAGAAGGCACTGACAGTTGGAGGATTGTGGGGGGTCAGGCCTGTACTGAGGCCCAGGCTGATAATTGGCCTCTAGGGTCAGACATGGGTGATGAAAGAGGCTACCCAGATCAAACCTTTGATGCATGAGGGCACGGTTTCCTCCATTTGTGGGGAGGCACGGGTCGAGTGGTTTTATCACTGGAATATTAATCCAGAGACCCAGGCAGTGCTCTGTGGACCTGGGTTTGAATCCCACCATGGCAGATGGTGGAATTTGTAGGCAATAAATGTTTATTAATTAAGAACCTAATATAAAGTCATCGAGTCATAGAGATGAACAGCACGGAAACAGACCCTTCGGTCCAACCTGTCCATGCCGACCAGATATCCCAACACAATCTAGTCCCACCTGCCAGCACCTGGCCCATATCCCTCCAAACCCTTCCTATTCATATACCCATCCAAATGCCTCTTAAATGTTGCAATTGTACCAGCCTCCATCACATCCTCTGGCAGCTCATTCCATATACGAAGCATCCTCCACGTGAAAAAGTTGCCCCTTAGGTCTCTTTTATATCTTTCCCCTCTAGTTCTGGACTCCCCAATCAGAGGGAAAAGACTTTGTCTATTTATCCTATCCATGCCCGTCATAATAAGGTCACCCCTCAGCCTCCAACGCTCCAGGGAAAACAGTCCCAGCCTGTTCAGCCTCTCCCAATTGCTCAATTCCTCCAACCCTGGCAACATCCTTGTAAATCTTTTCTGAACCCTTTCAAGTTTCACAACATCTTTCCGATAGGAAGGAGACCAGAATTGCACGCAATATTCCAACAGTGGCCTAACCAATGTCCTGTACAACCACAACATGACCTCCCAACTCCTGTACTCAATACTCTGACCAATAAAGGAAAGCATCCCAAATTGTCAATTGTTGGAAACACCCATCTGGTTCACTAATGTCCTTTAGGGAAGGAAACTGCCTGAACTAGCCTCCATGTGATTCCAGATCCACAGTAATGTGGTTGACTCTTAACTGCGTGTGGGTAATTAGGGATGGGTAATAAATGCTGGCCTAGACAGCAATTCCTCGTCCTGTGAAAGAAAAAAAACTCACATGGAGAGTCAGATGATAACAAGCCTATGGCCTATTCAACTACCTGACAATCAGCAGGAACGTGCTAACATGCCTTGAGAGTGCAAAGGTTTGGTTGCTATTCACAACTGGGAGCTCCTGTCTGGAAAATTAATGTGGACAGGGACTCCTCAGCCCATCAGCCAGTGCCCACAGTTCCAATAGCAGCAGTGGTCATGGGAGGTTCAGTTCCTGTGCAGAGGCCTATTAGCCAGATGGGTCTCTCTAGGCCTCGTGCTGCTGAAGGATGTCTCCCCAGGATAGCTCTGGTACCGGACAGCAAACTGAGCAGTCTGTCTCTACCACAGCTCTGGGCCCAGGGACAGCACTTCATTACAGTATCCATAAGTATGAGAGGAAGAGTATCGAGATGCACTTGGTGTCTTACAGCTTGATCTTACAATGGCTGTTACTCCACTTTAAACAAAGGGAGGTCAGTTTAATTGTAGAAAATCTATCTATGCTTTCCTTTGAACTATGGCAGTTGTCACCTTCACCTTTATTCCATCAATGAGCTGCGGTGTAGGGCCAGATCATATTTGCCTACCTTCATAGAATCCCTATACAGTGGAATCAGGCCATTTGGCCCACTGAGTCCACACTGACCCTCTGAAGAGTGCCTCACCCAGACCCACACCCCTACCCCGGAATGCAGCATTGCTCATGGCTAACCCACTTTGTCTGCAGACCCTGGTCACAATGGGCAATCCACCCAATCCACCCAGCATGGCCAATCCACCCAACATGCACATCTTGAACTGTTGGAGGAAACCAGAGCACCTAGAAAAAACCGACGAGGCACGGGCAGACTCCACACAGACAGTCACCCAAGACTGGAAGTGAAGCCAGGTCCCTGGTGCTGATGCAACAGTGCCAATAGAGTCATAGAGTCATAGAAATGTACAGCACGGAAACAGACCCTTCGGTCCAACTCGTCCATGCCGACCAGATATCGCACCCTAATCTAGTCCCACCTGCCAGCACCCGGCCCATATCCCTCCAAATTCTTCCTGTTCATATACCCATCCAGATGCCTTTTAAATGTTGCAATTGTACCAGCCTCCACCACTTCTTCTGGCAGCTCATTCCATACATGCACCACCCTCTGCATGAAAAAGTTGCCTCTTAGGTCTCTTTTATGTCTTTCCTTTCTCACTCTAAATCTATGCCCTCTAATTCTGTACTCCCCCACCCCAAGAAAAAGACTTTGTCTGAGGTAATGAAATCAGTTTAATAGGACAGACTGTCAGTTCACTGTACTTCTCAAATTACAATGGGATCTTGATCGGATGGGCCAGTGGGCTGAGAAGAGGCAGATGAGAGTTTAATTTAGATAAATGCAAGGTGCTTCATTTTGGGAAAGCAAATCTTAAGTAGGACTTATACACTTAAAGGTAAGGTCCAAGGGAGTGTTACTGAACAAACACACCTTGGAGTGCTGGTTCATAGCTCCTTGAAAGTGGAGTTGCGGGTAGATAAGATAATGAAGAAAGCATTTGGTATGCTTTCTTTTATTGGTCAGAGTGTTGAGTACAGGGGTTGGGGGTCATGTTGCAGCTGTACAGGACATTGGTTAGGCCACTTTTGGAATATTGCATGCAATTCTGGTCTCCTTCCTATCAGAAGGATTTTATGAAACCTGAAAGTATTCAAAAAAGATTTAAAAGGATGTTGATTGGATGTTCTGGGCAATAGATGCTTTCTTTTATTGGTCAGAGTGTTGAGTACAGGGGTTGGGGGTCATGTTGTAGCTGTACAGGACATTGGTTAGGCCACTTTTGGAATATTGCATGCAATTCTGGTCTCCTTCCTATCAGAAGGATTTTGTGAAACCTGAAAGGATTCAAAAAAGATTTAAAAGGATGTTGATTGGATGTTCTGGGCAATAGATGCTGGCCTAAACAATTATGCCTTCACCTGTGAATGAAGTGGAGGATTTGAGCTGAAGGGAGAGGCTGAACAGGCTGGGGCTGTTTTCCCTCGAGCGCAATCACTGATCCACTGTGCCATCTTCCTAGCTCTGTGAGTACATGTCATAAACCTAGGTGTTTTGCACTGTCAGGATGGACTGTCTAGTGGTGTATATTGAAATGAATTTTTATTGCATTAACTTGGATGAGACATCATGTGGTTTTGTATAAGAGTGTCTCAAGCAACCATTGCATGCCTCTTAATGTTACTCACCTATGGTTCAAGAGATTCCTCACCTTGAGCAGCTTGCTCAGAATCTTCCTTGTTGCCTGAAGATTGTGAATGTATCCTGTTGATGTAGACATTGTTGTGTTTGATGGTACAGAGCACACTGTTTCCTCACAATGTGCAAGACCCTCATTGGGGAATATAGCTGTGCTTCCCCTGATTGATTTTGACTTTGGAATCGCATCTTCATCAGCCCAGTGGGTGGCTTGATGTTTGCCTGAGCACACCGGTGGACAGTTGTCATAATCTTCTCCTCTCTTCTCTTGCAGGGCACAGGTTCCTCACAGGCATCGATAGGCATGTCTTCCAATTTCATCAAAAACCCATCCATGTTGGTATCAAGGCTGCTTTGCAGAATCTGTGCATGTACCTGCAGGGTTTGCTTTGTGATTACAAATTGGATGGACGTTGTTGGAACTTTTTTATCATTAAGGCTATTTGATAGGAGTCTTGGTAGTAATGTGCATGCAGTCATGTTACCTTGCACCTATGGAAATCCAGAGCAATTGCTTTGAAGCCAATGGTCCTCTCTGATTGTATGATTCTCCAGCTGTCAGGATCCAATCGTAGTCACTGCTTCTCCTAAACATTGGTCATCTTCTTAATGTCTGACAGACTCCAGAAATATTGCCATGGATTTTTGGAAAGATCCAAATGTGAAAAAAGTGAGTTTTTATTTCTTTATTAATTCATGGGATGTGGTTCTTGCTCGAATGGTAAGGCCAACATTTGTTGCCCAGTCTTAACTGTTTGTGAACTGAGTGGCTTTTTGAGCCAATTTCAGAGGGGAATGAACAGTTGACGACAGGGAGTCCCTGTTTATGAATGTTTGACATACAAACTTGATCTCATACATGGTTTTAACTTTTAAAGATCTGAAATTCAAGGATTTCCTGTACTTATGAATGGCTGCTTTCCATTGTCTGCATTGTGCTCAGACTTGTGAACAAATGAACTTGCAAGCGAGCTCTAGAAGAGAACCCGTTTGCAACCTGGGGTCTGGCTGTATTTTGCAGTGAGCCGGGAGGCAAGTGTAGGCTAGTCCAGGTGAGGACAGCAGATTTCCTTCACTATAGGGCATTGGTGAACCAGAATTATTTTTTAATGGCAATTGATAATGGTTTCATTGTCATAATTATGCAAAATAACTTTCAATTCTAGATTTATTCATTGAATTCAAATTGACATGTCCCCAGATCATTAACCTGTAGTTCAGAATACTAACCCAATGACAGTACCATTGTATCCTCTTACACTAGGTCCATGACAATCTTCAGGGGCATGATCATTGAGTTTCCAAAGCTCTTGGCTTTCAGCTAATCCTAAAGCATGCTGCATAAGTTGATGATGTCTCTATAAGAGAGGCACAGTCTTCACATTGACTCTCTGATATTTACAATCTGAGGAAAAGAGTATTTGAGGACAAGAATCTCAAACCTAAAGTCAGAGTTTACATGTTTATGCTTTGGAGACTTAAACTGCCCCAGCAGGAATCTCCAAGCACTGGAGAAATACCATCATCAAAGCCTTTTATTCACTTCATTCACAGGTGAAGGCATAATTGTTTAGGCCAGTATCTATTGCCCAGAATGCAGTTAAAAGTCAACCACATTTCTGTGGGTCTGGAGTCATATGTAGACCAGACCAGGTATGGAAGGCAGTTTCTTTCCCTAAAGAATATTAGAGAATCAGATGGATTTTTCCTAACAATCAGCAATGGATTCACAGTCATCATCAGACTCTTATTTCCAGATTTTTGTTTTATTGAATTCAAATTCCACCTGCCAACTGCAGGATTTGAACCCAGGTTCCTCAAACATTACCTGGTTCTCTTGATTAACCATCTAGTGATAATATCACGAGGCCATCACCTTCCCTCTGCCTTTACATGATCTTCCAAATCCAGGGCAAGAAACACTTGGCAGAATCCTACTCCAAGATAACCTGCTGTGAATCAAAGTGCTAATCACTCAGAACTAGTTCTGCTGGATGGAACATGTATATGTATGCCTGATACCACACGCCTGAAGCAACTGCTTTACTTGGAACTCATTTAGGGTAGAAGAATCTAAAAAGGACAGCAGAAATGCCTTAGGCATGTCCTCAAAACATCCCCGAAGAGGTTAAACATGCCTGTCAACTCATAGGAGTCCCTGGAGTGTGACCAATCAAAATGGAAAAGGTTTATCTGAAAAGTCACTATTGAAACATTTCATTGGGAATGAGCAGTCAAAATCAAGGCATCACAGAGAGCTTGCATAAACTTGAAGGGTTAAATGGCCTCTGTCTGTGCCCTATGACTCAAAGTAGCACAAGCAGTCTAACCGCAGCTACAAAGAAAAAAAACTGAAAGCATCACATCACTAAGTGTAATATGAACAGATTTTTACTGCAAAAAATGAGGGATAAAAATATTAAGTATCTATTTTCTAGATTTACTTTCACCAAGATACACATGTATTTGTGGTGATGAACAAAAGAATGTAAAAACACAGTTCAAGTTACTGAAACCTTCCAGAAAGGAAAACAAAAAAAAATCAGTATCATACATATTCTTTTAACAGCTGGCTCAGTTTGATTGGGGAAGTAGACTAACAGGTTTGGCAGTAAATAAACAATGTGAAACAGTTAAAGAAGAAATTGAAAATGTTCAACTAAACACATTTCGTTGAAAAAGAAATGCTCCAACAAGGAAGACGCAGCTGTGGTTTACTAGGGAAGCATAGGGAGAGTAGATGAGGCAAGAACATTTAAAAGTTGTAGGAGCTTATACATATTAACAAGGAAGACAGCTAAAATGAGGCATTATGGGTAGACAGGAGATAGTAGGAGGAGGATAGTATTGCTGCTGAACAAATACTGTGGATCTGTCCTCACAATCGAAGAGACAAATTATTCATCAGAAACAAGCTAATCAAAAGGCTAATATGAGTGAGGAACATTTGTAAACAAATGAGTACTCATTTTATTTACCTTCTTCGAAAAATAAAATCATACAAATGTGGAAGTGCATAACATAATTTTTTTTTTAAAGTGGGATCTTTCATCAGATTAATTTCAGATTTTCAGGAGTCAACATTTTTCTTTCAATCCAGTAAGAAATACTCTATTGGTACATTATTAGAACACAATATTAAATGTGACGTCTACAACCTGTGGTAATCTCAAAGCTGGTGAATGTTTGCCTCCAGTAGGCTAGTTTTTTTTGATGCAGCATTCATGATATTATCTTGCTTCACCTTGGGGCTCTGTTGGGTCAGTTGGCTGGGCAGCTGGTTTGTGATGCCAACACTGTAAGTTTAATTCCTGTGAAAGACTCTCCTTCTCAATCTCTCTCCTCACCTGAGGTTAAGTCACAACCAGATTCCTCCCTCTTATGAGAGAGCAGCCCTATTGTCTGGTAAGACTATGGCAATTTTACATTAACCTTTATCATATTGCATAAATAATAAACTGGGCATGAATATGGTGGTTTTAGAGAATCCAATAGACATTATTACAGCTATTGTGCAAAAACATTAGATTTCCTCTAGCAGATACATTTCACTCAGATAGAGAGCTCTGTTTCAAGTGATCTGGATTCGGATGTAGTTTGAAATCTTTAAAATAGAATAGCCTTTATTGTCAAATATACTCAGTGTGTATAGTGAAAAATTTATACATCACCAATTACAGTGCCAATTTAGATACAAAAGTACTTCGGCACATCATCTTTTGTTACAAGATTTGTTATAGAAATCAAATGTCCAGCCTTACAGAAAAGAGTTCAGTGCAACTGACCATGCTGGCACTCAGCTTCCAGTCCACACCGGGCCCTGGCTCCTCATTATACCCTGAAGTCACATGCTACGATGCATGATAACAGCATGAGCATGTCTCTTTAAAAGTACACTCACATACTGATGAAGACATAACACAAGTCCCCTGTTCCAAATGTTAATGGAAAGTAATTGTTACTGTTTTAAAAAATGTTTAAGGATGCTAGCACTCAGGGATGGCATGGTGGCTCAGTGGTTAGTACTACTACCTCACAGCGCCAAGGACCTGGGTTCAATTCCAGCCTTGGGTGACCGTCCGGTGTGGAATATGCACATTCTCTCCATGTCTGTGTGGGTTTCCTCCCATAATCCAAAGATGTGCAGGCCAGGTGAATTGGCCATGCTAAATTGCCCATAATGTTAGGTGCATCATTCGGGGGAATGGGTCTGGCTGGGTTACTCTTTGGAGGGCCAAGTGTAGACTTGCTGGGCCAAACGGCCTGTTTCTATACAGTAGGGAATCTAGTCTAACATATTATACAACACTAACTTAGATAGCTGGGTAATTAAATAGGAGCCTCAATACAAAACTGAGCTGATAATTCAATATATATGATCGAGTCAATGGTCAAATTTGACAAATGCAATTACTTGTATAAGAATTGCAACTTTAAACTTGCAATATTTTGAATCATTCTAAAGTAGCAAGACTCTGCAAAAATTCCTGTTCAGGGAGAAGTATAAAATAAACTTGTGTGCTACAGTGGTACTGTCTCACCTGCTGTAGAGGTGTGTAGTAACATTTCTGAACAGGTTGATTAGAAAATAGCTAAGAAAAAATGCTTAGTGCAGTTGTAATAAAAGCAGAAATTGCTTAAGAGACTCAGCAGGTCTGGCAACTGTGTGTACAGCTTACAAGATGTGTTGCAGAAATTCACCAAAGATCCCGAGACAGTACCTTCCAAACCCATGATCACTTCCACCTCGAAGAACAAGGGCAGCAGATACATGACAACATGACCACCTGCCAGTTTTGTTCCAAGGCACTCACCATCATGGCTTGGAAATATGTCACTGTTCCTTCACTATCACTGGGTCAAATCCTGGAATTCCCTCATGAACAGTATTGTGGATGTGCCTACAGCACATGGACCGCAGCAGTTCAAGAATGCAGCTCAGCACCACCACCTTGAGGGCAATGAAAAATGGACAATTCATGCTGCCAGTTAGTGATGCCCACATTCCACAAATGAATATATATATTTGAATAAAAAGTTGTGGAGTTAGAAACAGAGTTAACGTTTTGAGTCCAGCATGACTCTTCTTCAGAACACCTTTCTGGGCCAATGTATTTGAAACAATTTGAAATGTTAATTGAAGATAGTAAGGACTGCTGATGCTGGAAGTCAGAAGTTGATAAAATGTTTAGTTGGAAAAACACAGCAGGTCAGACAGCATTGAAGGAGCAAGACTCTTCATCAGGACTGAGTCCATTGAATCGAGTGAAGAGTGTTCTGGTGTTCGAAGGTTTTCTGAAGAAGGTTCACAGAGTTAACATTTTGAGTCCACTGGCCTTGAGATGTTAACTCTGTTTTTCTCTCTCTCCTCAGAGATGCTGTTTGAGTTTCTAATAAATTTCGATTGTGTTCTATTTCTCCAGATTTTATTTTTGTTGTCGTTGTTCCCTCTGTTTCAGATTTCCAGCATCCCTTTGTTTGCACTTGGTGATGAAAAGTGTGTACATTTTGCGATTACCAAGCATCCTTCAAAAGATCCGCTTGAATAATATTCAGGGCCCTCTGCTCTTCTGCAATAGACAACAACAAAAATCAATGCCAACTGTGTACTCAGCAGAGTTGATAGCACGTTGTTAGGGCATGACTCATGAGAGGAGGTGGTTACCTCCATTGGATGCTCCTGAGCCTCAGGGTAGACCCAGATCTCAGGGATGCCCACTCTGTTGTGCTTTCGAGTAACGTGGGAAACCGGGGGCATCCATCCAATCAGCGCCCGTGTAACATTTCGTGAACCCAGAGGGGTCCAATAGCGAGACGGGTTAGAAGCGACACCCGCTCTCCGATTGGTCGGTTCAATTTCTCGCGCTGGGACACAGCCGTTTTGTTTAAAAATCCAAAACCAACGGTTTCCCCTTCGACGTTCCCCGTGTGACCTCCGGGGGTGGGTGGGGGACAATTGGCCTTGCGGTGAGCCCGGGAAGGAGAAGAAGGTGGAGGAGGGGAGGACATCCTCCATTTCCCCTCCCTCCGTCTCTCACCGACTCCGAGGAGCCGGCCCCGGGGGCCATGGCGTCGTTTTAAAACAAAAGAGGCCGCGAGAGATGAGGGAAGGTTCTGGGGAAGAGGGAGCGAGTAGGAGCAGGAGGAGGAGAAGAAGGAGGAGGAGGAGGGTGAAGGGGAAGGCCTCAGTGTCCGGATCGCGCCCGTTCCTGCCACCGGTGTCTCGCCGATAACCGAGAGAGAGAGAGTTAGAGTTAGGGGGAGGGGAGAAAAACAACAACATCCTCAAAAACAAACAAATCCTGAGAGAAAATACTGAAAAGGGACTGTTTTGAGAAAGGTTCCCCTTTGACGCAGCGATGGGCCTGAGGGAGAGCGGTGGTGCCCGGGGCTCGGTGCCTCACATCGGCCGCAGTTTGTCTTCACTCGGAAACCTGGAGAGCTGAAGGTGGCTGGCCCCGGGACTCAGGGAGAGAGACACACAGGGGGGGTGGGGGTGTGTGCTCCGGCACCGAGTCCCGTCTCTCTCCATGCGGCAGCGCTGACTGCTGACCTTTTTTCTTTTCATTGTTGTGGGTTTTGTGTTTTTACTTTGGGGGGGGGGGGGGGTTCGTCGCTGCTGTTTTCTTTTGTTTCTCCCTCCGTCCGGCCCCCAAGGCCCTGACACGGGGCCCTCCCCGTCCCTCCGTGCTCCGATGGCACTATGTTACCAGTACCAGCTCCCGGTGCTGCCTCTCGACAGGCCGGTGCCCAAACACGTCCTGAGCCGCAGAGGCGCCATCAGCTTCAGCTCCAGTTCGTCCTTGTTCGGCTGCGCTAACCCCAGGGTCCTGTCCCAGGTAAGAGCAGGCCGTCTCCGCTTCTCCTCCTCCTCTTCCTCCTTCCCCTCTTCTGCTTCTCCTTTTAGAGCCAGCGATTCTTTTCTTCTGCTGCTCCTTCTTCTCGACTTCTTTTAGAGTCAGACTTTTCTTCTCATCTTTTCTCCTCATCTCTTCTTGTCCTCCTCCTTCTCCTCCTCCTCCTCCATCTCGCTCGCCCTCTCCCTCATCTCCCCCTCGTCCTTCTTACCCACCCACCTTCCCCCAGCTCGTTGACCACTGCTGTGTTGAACTTGGTCTGTAATAATATAGCCGAAGTTTGAATCTAATATGTTTATGAAGTATTCTTGATATCATACCTTGCTGAGATTTTAGGATAGTCCATAACTTTTTCTTTGCTGCAGAATTTACGTAGGAGGTCTGACAACATCCAGACAGAGAAGTAATTGATGTTATCAGATCATTGACCTAAAACAACGTACTTAAGATGTTAAACACTCACTCTTGTGTTCCTCTCTGAAGATGCTGCCAGACCTGCTAAGTAATTCCTGTTTCTTCATTGAATTTCAGAATTCCATCAGCAGTGTTTGCTGTTACAAATCGTTTCTTGTCCTGAATATGTTGATAACTGGATGTCTAAGAATGTATATTTTATATATGTAGTTCAATACTATTCTCAATTGTTTTCCGGTATAAGTTTTTTTTTAAAGTTCACTTTTGATTTGTGGAAAGGACCAACATTTATTGCTTGGCTCTAATCATTCTGGACCTATTGTGGCCTGTGTGGCAAGGAAGAAATGGTAATACATGAATCTTGGACTGTAAAATGGAGATTAGTATTTCCATGCCACACATGTCTTTTTATAGGCTTGGTAAATGCTGTTTGAAAAGCTTTGGAACATAGGACACAATTTAGCCAAGTTACACTAATGTTGGAGAGAATCGTTGTTTAAGCTGGTGACTGGATCAACTAAACAGCTTTCTAGCAAACAAAGTTGGAGAAGCTCAGCTACTTGGGCAGCATCTATGAAGAGAGAAAAAACATGCTTTTTAGGTTTCTTATTATGTTGCTGGTGTTGTACTTATTTAAACAAAGAAATTGAGATGTGAACTGATTACTGTAGGATACTCAGCCTGCTCTAGTAGCTATTTGATTTTATTTAGCTTCTTCTGTTTTGACTGTTTAATTTTGAGCACTCAATGTATTTGATGGGGACTTGATATTGGCATTGATATTGGATGTTAAAGAGAAGTGGTTATCTCATTGGGATGGTTATTGGAGGCAACGGCCTACTGGTATTGTCACTGGACTGTTAATTCAGAGACCCAGCTCATGTTCTGGGGATTGAGATTCAAATCCCAAATCTACCAATGTGGGATTTGAATTCAATTAAAATCTTGAAATAAGAATTAATGCTGACCACAAATCTGATATTGACTTTTCATGTTCACTAATGTCCTTGAGGGAAAGATACTGCTATCCTTACCTGGTCATAGTCAAAAAGATGTACGGAAACAGACCCTCCATGCCGACCAGATATCCTAAGCTAATCTAGTCCCTTTTGCCAGCACTTGGCCCAAGTCGCTCCTAAACCCTTCCTAGTCGTATACCCATCCAAATGCTTTTAAATTGTAATTGTACCAACCTCCTCCACTTCCTTTGGCAGCTTGTTCCATACACACACCACCCTCTGTATGAAATAGTTGCCCCCTTAGGTCCCTTTTTGAAATCTTTTACCTCTTGCCTTAAACCAACCCAGGGAAAAGACTTTGTCAGTTGCCCCCAAATCTATGACCCTCATGATTTTATAAACCTTTTATATGGTCACCCCTCAGCTTCTGATGCTCCAGGGAGAACAGCCCCAGCCTATTCAGCCTTTCCCTATAGCTCAAACTTTCCAACCTTGGCAACACCCTTGTAAATCTTTTCTGAACCCTTTCAAGTTTCACAACATTTTCCTGATAGGAGGGAGACCAGAATTACATACAATATTCCAAAAGTGATCTAACCAATGACCTCCCAACTCCTATACTCCATGCTCTGAACAATAAAGGAAAGCATACCAAACATCTTTTTCTATCCTATCTATCTGTGATTCCACTTTCAAGGAACTATGAACCTGCACACCAAGGTCTCTCTTCAGCAACACTCCCCAGCACCTTACCAAAGTGTATAAGTCCTGCCCTGATTTGCCTTTCCAAAATGCAGTACCTCACATTTATCTAAATTAAACTGCATCTATCACACCTCAGCCCATTGGTCCATCTGATCAAAATTCTGTTGTACTTTGAGGTAACATTCTTCACTGTCCACTACACCTCTTGGTCTGCCCTAATATGATTCCGACAATGTGGTTTACAATTAATTGCCCTTTGGGGAATTCAGGATGGGCATTAAATGGTGGCCTAGGTGGTGACACCCATATCCTCTAAGGAATTATAAAAAAAGTTACTAAATAGCTCATGCCTCGATGTTGTCCAGGTTTTGCTGCATTCAAGAGTCGCTGAACTCCAAACCTGAATTTTGGCAATTGCTTTTCTACTTTCTAATTCAAAGGTTTACTGCTGTTCTGTTGCTGCTGTCTCAGTTGAGATTAACAACTTCAGCACAAGTTCAGCAATTTGTCACTCTCAGCACACTACATATCTCACAGAGTCAACACTAGTGTAAGGTACAAACTATTCAAAAACAATTTCTTTGTCTATTATTAACTAACGGGTTGCAGCTTGTATTAGATTTAGCACTGACTGCAAAAACAAACATTTGTATATCATTAAAGTACAATTACTTAGTGTACTTAATTCTTTCTAGATCTTATGGGGTATAGTATTTGGTGAAAATGTGTTGCTGGAAAAGCGCAGCAGGTCAGGCAGCATCCAAGTGGTTCCTGAAGAAGGGCTCATGCCCGAAACATCGATTCTCCTGCTCCTTGGATGCTGCCTGACCTGCTGTGCTTTTCCAGCAACACATTTTCAGCTCTGATCTCCAGCATCTGCAGTCCTCACTTTCTCCTATAGTATTTGGTGATTTTTATTCAGTAATAGAATTATAATTTTCAACAGTCCCCAATACAAATAGCATTAGTATTGATGTGGTTACTTAAAGTGATGAGAGATGTAGTTCTTGCCATTTTCCTTACAGGCATTTATTTCCAAACTACTCTCATTTAGTTGGTCTGAAGTGAACATGTGGCAAATAAACTGCAATGGTCACATGATAGGAAATGCATTTTGCAGTGCTTTTTTTTTGTAAAAGATAGCTACAGATGCCTTGCATGTCTTTATATTTTGTATTATAATTGAGTGACTTGCCAATATTGTCTTTCAATTCTCCCAGGTGATATGGCAGGTAACTATTCATTTTAAATTACTTTATCCCTTCCATAAGTCTATTTCATATGCTCACGTTGTTTTTAAACTTGCTTTTATTTTCCAGTGCTACTGGATAATTTTAACACTTTAATTTCTTCTTGGTTGCCCCTGCCCCCCCAAAAAAAAAATTCACCTCTCTTCTGAACAATATCATTCCCTCTGGGCATATTCAGCTTTATAGGACTCAAGATTCAGATATGCTGCTTTTCACTTCTTCCTTGTTAGCCTTCCACACTCCCTTAGACAATTGTGTCCTGGTGCTGAGGCCCATGTTGCTTGCCTCACTTTGTTTCTCACATCTGTTTGTGATGCTGAAACATAACCAGAAATTACTAGAACAACTCAGCAGGTGTGTCAGGATCTGTGGAGATAAATCAGTTAATGCTTTAGGTCCAGTAACCCTTCATCAGAATGGGGTCATGAAACTGGACCCAAAATGCTAACTTGGATTCCTCTTCAAAGATCTGCTAAGATTTTGGAGCAATTTCTGGTTTTGTTTCAGATTTCCAGCATCTGCAGTTCTTTTGGGTTTTTGTGATGTTGGTTTTGTTTTCTTTTTGTTCCTTCATGCATGTTGCCCTAGTTGTATGGAGGAATGATGCATGCAGTAGATGTTTGTTGTGTGGTGGTGATGGATTTCCAACAGTGCTCCTCCAGCCCATGTCCATGCTCTCACCATATTCTCGATCTACGCTCTCCATGCTCCTGCTCTTTTCGCCCCTGCATTTACCAAGGATAGACAGACCCAACAAGGGTAAGAGGCATGTTTATCATTCTGACATTTAAGTAAACTTGTTTCTAACAACAATATCAGAAATCACTTTACAAATGCAGACACTTCAATATTGGCAACTATGCAGAATTAGGTGCGATGAGGGTGACTGTCCTTTACATTAAGGCATATATTTGACTGTGTGTGATGTCAATGAGTCTTATTAGAATTGAAGACCATAACAAACGGGATCATATCTATACCTAGGACAAAGAAAGGTGGTTATGTTTGTTGGAAGTCAAATGCTGAGGCACCAGAAATTGGAACAAGGATTCCTCAGTGTAGTGTCCTAGGTTCAGTCGGTCAACTGAACTTGCCCCAGTATAAGGTAAAAAGTGAAATTTATTCAGTACCATTTGTAGTTTATGGATGTAAGTTTGGTTGCTGAGCTGGAAGGTTTATTCTCAGTTGCTTCGTCACCATACTAGGTAACATTATCAGTGAGCCTCCGGTGAAGCACTGGTGGTCTGGCCTGCTTTTGATTTGCTGATTTGTAGTGTAGATGTAGCAAGCCATTCAGATTTTAAAGGCCAATCAATTCAACCTCAGGTTTCTTCCGGGTGCTCCGGCTTCCTTCCACAGCCCAAAGATGTGCAGGTCAGGTGAATTGGCCATGCTAAATTGCCCATAGTGTTAGGCACATTAGTCAGAAGGAAATGGGTCTGGGTGGGTTACTCTTCAGATGGTCATGTGGATTTGTTGGGCTGAAGGGCCTGTTTCCATACTGTAGGGCATCTAAAATATTGCAGCGAACATCTAGATTTAACTATATTCAGCTGTTTCATTAATAGCACCTTGCACAAAGGTAGGACTGTACCATTCACAATTCTTAAGATTATAAAAAATAGAAGCAGGAGTAAGCTATTGAATTTCTTGACTTTGCTCCCACGTTTCGTTAAGATCATCTGGCACATACAAGATCAGGAGTGTACCAATTGATCAAATATTCCCGATAACCAAGAGGTCCACATGAACAATATAAAAACACACGTTAAGTATTAGAACTACAATACAGCGGCTATACACATCACTGTTAAACTTTATTTACAGCATAAATCACAAATAATAATGCAACTTGGACTTACATAACACTTAACAGCAGAGCACCTTCTCACTCGTACCCTCAACTGACTACTCAGACATTTGAAAAGAAATTGATTCAATTGAATCAACTGTTGTTATTTTGTGTGAACATTTGATTGAACAAGTATATTTACATGGAGGTAAACAAATTTTATAATAATGATTGTACAGAATAATCATCATGTTTTTTTGAATTATATGATTTTTGTCAGTTTATCAAGAATGGTGTTGTGTTATAGAGTCTTAGAGATGTACAGCATGGAAACAGACCCTTCGGTTCAACCCGTCCATGCCAACCAGATATCCCAACCCAATCTAGTCCCACCTGCCAGCACCCAGCCCATATCCCTCCAAACCCTTCCTATTCATATACCCACCCAAATGCCTCTTAAATGTTGCAATTGTACCAGCCTCCACCACATCCTCTGGCAGCTCATTCCATACACATACCACCTTCTGCGTGAAAAAGTTGCCCCTTAGGTCTCTTTTATATCTTTCCCTTCTCACCCTAAACCTATGCCCTCTAGTTCAGGAGTCCCCGACCCCAGGGAAAAGTCTTTGTCTATTTATCCTATCCATGCCCCTTATAATTTTGTAAACCTCTATAAGGTCTCCTCTCAGCCTCTGACGCTCCAGGGAAAACAGCCCCAGTGTGTTCAGCTTCTCCCTGTAGCTCAGATCCTCCAACCCTGGCAACATCCTTGTAAATCTTTTCTGAACCCTTTCAAGTTTCACAACATCTTTCCGATAGGAAGGAGACCAGAATCGCACGCAATATTCCAACAGTGGCCTGACCAATGTCCTGTG
>NC_057713.1:133012122-133052553 GCF_004010195.1 Chiloscyllium plagiosum
TCCCATGCACAAAGCCATGTTGACTATCCTGAATCAGTCCTTGCCTTTCCAAATACATGTATATCCTGTCCCTCAGGATTCCCTCCAACAATTTGCCTACCCCCCCGAGGTCAGGTTCACTGGTCTATACTTCCCTGACTTGTTTTTACCGCCCTTCTTAAACAATGGCACCATGTTTGCCAACTTCCAGTCTTCCGGCACCACACCTGTGACAATCGATGATACAAATATCTCAGCAAGAGGCCCAGGAATCACTTCTCTAGCTTTCCACAGAGTTCCTGGATACACCTGATCAGGTCCTGGGGATTTATCCACCTTTAACTGTTTCAAGACATCCAGCATTTCCTCCTCCTGTAATCTGGACATTTTGCAAGATGTCACCATCAATGTCCCTACATTCTATATCTTCCAAGTCCTTTTCCACAGTAAATACTGATGCAAAATATTCATTTAGTATCTCCCCCATTTTCTGTGTTTTGGCCTGATTTTATTTACGAAGAAAGAGATACTGAGCAGTCTCCTTAAACCCAATAAAGCAAACAGCTTGTGAAGCCTGAGTTTTTTTAAATGTTCGAACAATAGAAGCAGCCTAAGTGGGGTCAAGTCCTACAGAACCAATATTTTTTGTTTTAGCTTTCTGCAGTTGCTGGGGTCTTGAAGTTGGATGTGGAAATTCTTATTCCTCTCTGTCTCTGTTACATCTAAAATCTGGGGTTCTCTTCCTGCTGCTAGAATTGCATGTGAGAGAATCCGTTTTACTGAATTTGCCTTTGCCAATGGTGTGTTTATGGGCTGTTACTATATTGGAGCAGTTAATTAATAATATCTATTATTTTGTTAAGCATTTTGATAGTTACAATTAAGACAGTTCTTTTATTTTATCTCTATTTTAACTATACTGTAAAAATAAAGTTGAATAATTTGACCAATCACATTGCATCTGGAACACCATACCTTACACTTGCATTTAAAATAAGAAAAAGTTGGGTTGTAGGCTATATTAATATATTTTGAGGGGGTTTGGTCTGGTCTGTAAGAGCAGATGCATGAAGATATTTCTGATAGTGAGGGAGTCCAGAATTAGAGGTCACAGTCTGAGGATATGGGGTAAACCATTTAGGTCTGAGATGAGAAGAAATTTTTTTCACCAGAGAGTGGAAAGGCTGCAACCCATTACTACACAAAACAGATGAGAGCAAAACATTGTGTGATTTCAAGGAGGAGTGGGAATTGTTATGAAAATGTGGGTGTACTGTACCTTTAAGAGTTAAAAGCTACTAGAACTACCTGACAGCACAAAGTGCTCTGAAAAAGATATAATGTAACATTAGGTCGATCAACTTGATTAACTGGTTGCCCGGAGACTAATAAATTTGAATTCCGCCAATAGTTTAAATTATACCCCCCAAAAATAGCAAATTCCAATTAAATTTGAATTGAGTATATTGATAATCTTTAAAAGCCAGTGACACAATCTGATGCTTTGGGGTTAGAAGGCTGGGGAAAATTGAACAGTTGAGAGGAGAACTACCAGCCCAGCTGCTGCAAACTGTATTTATAAAAAAATCATAGCCTTTCCCATAAAAATTTTAAATACCTAAATACCTGCCCAGAGAATAGCTGTCTTAAAGATACATTTATCAATCAGTAACCTGTAAGCAGAATCCCCAAGAAGCGAAGAAGACAGAAATACAGAGAAAAACTGAAAGCTGCCTGGCTTTGAGATAAGAAGTTTTGTTTTGTAAATTTTAATGGGGAGTTTTATTGGACTAGTATTATAGAAGGGGAGGTAAAAGGTAGGTTAGAGGAAGGAGTTGTAAATAGTTGTTAGTTAATTATTCTCTCTTATATTTTAAGAAATAAGGTTGTTAATGTTTACTTTAAATAGTTCTTGACCCCTCGAATTTTCACAGATTACTGCACGGGATAAATCTTTTCTGTGTTAGGGGTTTTAAATTAGTAGAGAACTTTACCCCGTGTCGTAACAGAATTAAAATGAAGGGCTAAAGTTATAAGAGGAAATGGGGGGAAAAGGTGGGAATAGGCTATTGAGTTGAATGATGAGCCATGATCATACTGAATGATGGAGCAGGCTGGAAGGGATAAATGACTTACTTCTATTTTCTGTGTTTCTGTATCCAGATCGATCTCTTGAAGATAACATTGTACCATTTATTGATATGAGTTTTGAATGAAACTGTCAGAATTTAGTCATTCTTGAGGCCTTTTTGCTTATATACTCAAAGTGAAGGCAACTGGAAAGGAGGAACTTGTATTTATATCCTCTCCCTATCAATGACTCCACTTCTAAATGATTGCTTACCTATGTCATTCTAATAAAGAATTTGTAGTTTTTTTGAATTATGGCAAAGTGTCAGTCAAAGTATTTGTTGAGCACACGGATGTTTGCTTTCCTGCTAAAAGTTCATTACTTGTATAAATTTAATTAACACATTGATCATTTTCACAGTGGGTTTTATAATCATTTTTTGTTTGAAAGGTCGTGTGGAGTGAATAGAGCTTCAGTGGCCCAGTTTGCCATGTAATGCCTCACGAATTAGACTTTTAAGTATTGATTATTGTGCATGTAAATCATAATTTCTTGGTGCGCTCATTCTTTTTTCGCATGGTTGGTCTGAGGAATTTCAATGCATGAGCAACTGGACCATTTTATCTGACATAGTTCTATCGCTGTCAAAATATGAAACTAAAAATGAATCTTAAAACAAAAATTTAGGTATTTAAAATTTTTATGGGAAAGGCTATGTTTTTTTATAAATACAGTTAATTATTACAAAACTTATCTGGCTGTTTTCTTTCTAATTTATTAGTGCTGAATATTACATTAAATTAATCTGATTCCAAGTCTTTGTTTGACTTTTGATTTAAATTTATAATAATTGGTCAAATAATGGCTTAGTTTATGGCAAAGTCCTAGCAATATAAACACAATGAGAGTCACAGGGAATACTCTCCACTTGAGTCCACACAGAGGAAGATGGCTGTGATTCTTGAGGTCAATCATCTCTGATCCAGGATATTGCTGCAGAAGTTACTCAGAGTAGTAATTTTATCTTCCTCACCTAGATACAGATTTTTCTCTTCAGCCTGGTCAGAGATTTCATTACAAGCCAGTGGCGCAGATTCCTCGGACTTGTACCCAGATTCCTGGGTACGAGGTAGAGACACTGCCACTGGGGTTATTTGGGGTAGAGTACTAGGTGTAATTATTTTCAGCTGTTTCATAAGTGGCTTGGTCATTCCTCAAAAGGTGTTGGCTGATGATTGCATGATGTTCAGCACCATTAGTCATTACCGATGCAATCTTGTGACCATTTAAAGCAAGACCTGGACAACAGCTTGAGTTGATGAGCAGCAAATGTCATTCATGTTGCATGAATGCCAGGCAATGACCACTTTGAGCAAATGTAACAATTTCTGATGCTTGTTAGCATTATGTCTGTTAAATTTGTTACAGTTGACATTCTGGTGGGGAGGATTATCATTGATCAGGAACTGAATTGGACCAATCATATAATCATGATAAATATGTAGAATGCTCTGAGAAAACAAACAGGAAATGACATCACCAACCCAAGGAAACCTAAGCACACAAATAGAAAGTGGGTTATAACACCAGTGCTTCACCGGAGGCTCACTGGTGATGAAACATCTGAAAATGAACCTTCCAGCTCAGCAAGCAAACTTGCATCCATAAGAGCAGTTCCGAGGTTAGGAATTCTTGAGTAACTAGAGTTCTAACTCACGAGAGCCACTCCCTTTCTACAGGGCACAATCAAGTGTGTGATGGAATACTCTCCATTTATCTCACTAAGTGCCGTTCTAACAATAGTCAAGAAGCCCAACACCATCATTTGATCAACATCCCAGCCACTTCCTTAAATCTACACTCTCTTCTTCACCAACTCACAGTGGCAATATTGTAGACCAGTTACCTACCAAGATCTGTTTTACTTGCATTGCCGTAGTCTCCAGGGGTATGATTCAGAAGCTGGAAATTGGAGTGAATCTAGTCAATCTTTGACTGGCGTGGTCATGATGGACCGAATGGCAAATGCTGCCGAAATAGGAAGCCCTACCACTTGAGGTGTCCCTCCAAGCTGTACCTCATTGTGTCTTGCATTGCTGTGGTTCAAAAGGTCAACTCACCAGCCCCTTCTGTAGGGAACATAAGGGCAGGCAATAAATACTGGCCCAGCCAACATTTGGTGAATTAATTTGTTTGTTTATGCATCAAAAATTATTAAAAGTGCTGAACAACTTTTCATCCTTCAAACTGATGCAAGGGCACACAATTAAGGTTATCCTGGCATTAAATTGAAGAGTTGAAAGGCTAGGTACTTCCAACCCTAAACCAAAGTTAGTTACCAACAAAGTATAATTATATTTAAATAACTAACTATAAACCTTATACATTAAGTCAAAAGGAGCTTTAAATTGTTGCATTTCAAGTTTGGTCCAAGGAAAAACAATGGAAAGCAACTCAACAGAACTTGATTTGAGTTCAGCTGGTTGTCTATATTTGAATCAAACCTGTGATCAGCTTCCAACTTAATTGGCTCTGTGAGTCACTGAGCTGGTTACTGATGAACAAGTGCTTGATAGCACCATCTGAGATTTCATCCATCACTTTACTGATTGTGAGCAGACTGATAAGGTAGTATTTGATTGGGTTGGATTCGTTCTACTTTTGTGGACTGGACATAATAGGGCAATTTTCTATGTTGTCAGGTACTTAATGTATTGTGGCACTGGAGCAGTTTCACTCTGGGCAAAGCTAATTCTAGAGCATAAATCTGCAGTAATATTATTGCAATGTTGTCAGGGGCCATAGTCTTTTACAGTATCCAGTGCCTTTAGCAATTTCTTGATATTACATGGAATGAATTAAATTGGCTCCCGGCAGGCTGTGTTCTATAGACCATTCTTATGCTGTTAATCAGCTACATGTAACTCATCAGAAAGATAGACCTGTGAATATTTCTTTCTCATGCTGATAGCAGTTATGCAAAACAATGGTCTATTAGTTACAAGTATAAGTGGTAAAATGGGATTATGTACAGTTAATTTTACAGATAAGTCATCAGTAGTTGGAGGGAGACAGGCAGAAATTATGTCTGCACTTGTTTCAAGCTTGCTAACTTTATTATTTGGGTCCTATAATCATATGGTCCTAGTCCAAGTTAAATAACCTAATGTGCATCAAAGCTATGACTATCTCTTTCAATCATCATTTTATTAATGAAAACAACTTTAGGTCAAGCTGCAAATCCTGGAATAATTCTAGGAGGTTTTATTTGCAGTGTACCAATGGGTTTTTGTAACTAAAATGCTCTGAATGGCATAAATATTCAAAATGTGTTTTTACTAGATAAAGGTAGTTTTTCTTTAAGAAAAGACTAGCTCTGAAAGTGCATATTCACGGAAGCTGTGAAATCCATGAGACATTGGACCAAATGGCCTGTTTTTGCTCCTTCAGATTACAACAGGATCTGGACCAGATGGGCCAGTGGGCTGAGAAGTGGCAGATGGAGTTTAATTCAGATAAATGCGAGTGCTGCATTTTGGGAAAGCAAATCTTAGCAGAACTTATACACTTAATGGTAAGGTCCTAGGGAGTCTTGCTAAACAAAGAGACCTTGGCGTGCAGGTTCATAGCTCCTTGAAAGTGGAGTCACAGGTAGATAGGATCGTGAAGAAGGCGTTTGGTATGCTTTCCTTTATTGGTCAGAGTATTGAGTAAAGGAGTTGAGAGGTCATGTTGCGGCTGTACAGGACATTGGTTAGGCCGCTGTTGGAATATTGCATGCACTTCTGGTCTCCTTCCTATTAGAAAGATGTTGTGAAACTTGAAAGGGTTCAGAAAGGATTTGCAAGGATGTTGCCAGGGTTGGAGGATCTGAGCTACAGGGAGAGGCTGAACAGGCTGGGGCTATTTTCCCTGGAGCATTGGAGGCTGAGAGGAGACCTTATGGAGGTTTACAAAATTGAGGGGCATGGATAGGATAAATAGACAAAGTCTTTTCTCTGGGATCGGGGAGTCCAAAACTAGAGGGCATAGGTTTAGGGAGAAAGGGGAAAGATATAAAAGAGACCTAAGGGGCAACTTTTTCACGCAGTAGGTGGTATGTGTATGGAATGAGCTGCCAGAGGATGTGGTGGAGGCTGGTACAATTGCAACATTTAAGAGGCATTTGGATGGATATATGAATAGGAAGGGTTTGGAGGGATATGGGCCAGGTGCTGGCAGGTGGGACTAGATTGGATTGGGATATCTGGTTGGCATGGACGGGTTGGACCGAAGGGTCTGTTTCCATGCTGTACATTCTATGACTCTATGAATCTGCATTCAATGAAATAAAGGCTGATCTGATAATCCTCAACTCCACTTTCCTACCTTGTTCCCAAAACCCTTGATTAAATTAAAATTATGTTGTCTGTCTCATATATGAGTATACTGAATAGTTCAGCCTGGACAGCCTTCTGCAGTAAAATATTCCACAGGTTGACTGTCCTATGAGAAAAACAGCCTCCTAATCTCTATTGGGTGACCCTTTACCCTGAGATTTTGCTCTGATCCTAGAATCTCCCATAAGGGAAAACAACTTCCTCTGTGTCTACTTTGTCAAGTTCCCCAAGAATGTTTTATACGTTTCATAAAAGTTTCCTTTTATTGTTCTAAATTCCAATGTGTACTTATTCAGCTTCTATTCGTAAGAAACTCCCTGCATACCTGGAATCAACCTAATGAACCTTTGGACTGCCTCTGATGCCAGTATATTTTGCCTTCAGTAAGAGTGTCAAAACTATTCACAATATTCCTGGTGTGGTCTGACTAGTGCCTTGTTTACTTTAGCATTTTTAGACTCCATCCCCTTTCAAATAAGGGCTAACATTCTACTTTCTGTCTCTATCATTTGCTGACTTTGTATGCCTTTGTGATTTGATTCACATGCTCAAAACCCCCAAATCCCTCTGTGTTGTAGCTTTCTGCAGTCTCTCTCTATTTGAGTAGTATTCAGTTCTTCTATTCTTCCTGCAAACGTGAATAATGTCACACATTCCCACATTACATTTCACCTCCCAATATTTTGCCCACTCTCTCCACCTGTCTGTACTGTATAACTCTGTAGACTTTCTATGGTCCTCAGTACTTTTACAGCACATTCCTCGTATAGCATGGAAACAGACCGTTTAACACATCCGTCCCAACCAGATGTCCTAAATTAATCTGGACTTGAGTTCCCAAATTTTTCCTTTTAACATTAATTTTCTTAACGTCTTCACTCTCTCTTTAGCACCTTGGTTGTGGTCTATTTCAGGCATGAAAATTCTGTATTCCCCTGTGAAGATAATATTTGGTCAGTGCCTCTGCCATTTCCTCATTCCCACGATAAGTCTCTACCTCTAAGGGACCAATATTGACTTCAGCGACTCTCTTCCTTTTTCTTTACCTATAAATAATATCAATTTTTTTTTTGTTTGACTAGTTACTTGTATTCACTACTTAGCGATTCTTTGCTAATTTTTAAAAGGCTCCCAATCTACTTTTTTTTTAATGCAAATTTTTTTATAACCTAATACTATGCTTAACGTTTTGAGTGAGCTGTGGAAGGTCTTTATTGCTTAGTATTTGTTTATCAGTGAAATATATTTTTGTTGAACATCTTGGTTTCATTAAATGTTTCCCCTGTTTGTTTATAGTCATGCATTTAGACTGTTTGCCCAATTAAGCATGTCCAGTTCTCTCCTTATGCCCATACAGTTGGCTTAAAGTTTAAGATTGTGTATGTCACTTTCATTTAACATGAAATGTGAAGGTGTTCATGGAACCCCTACAGTGTGGAAACAGGCCGTTTGGTCCACAAGTCCACACCGATCCTCCAAAGAGCATCATCCCCTCCTACCTTATCCCTGTAACCCCACATTCCCATGGCTAATCCACTTAACCTACACATCTTTGGACTATGGGAGCAAAGCAGAGCACCTAGAGGAAGCCCACACAAATGTAAGGAAATGGGCAAATTCCACACAGACATCACCTGAGGATGGAATTGAACCTGGCTCCCTGGTATTGTGAGGGAGTAGTGCAAGCTACTGAGCCACCATGATCACTATTTTTCAATTTTTGAAAAAAAGTTATAATTAGTTATGACATTAGTTATAACTAATGAAGTTCTTGCTTCATTAAATAGCGGCTTTGGCAGTATACAAGTGCTATTAGACATAAGACCTCAAATTGTCCACCACCGTTGTTTTGCCTTTTGAATCTGTTAACTGTTTGATTGGCCCAGGCTAACACCCCAATGACCTTGTCAACGAGGTCAACCTGGTTTCAGTCACTACAGAAGTGCAGCATTTACTTTCTCTTTTTCTCCTCTCCACTTGGAGAGTGCTTCCATTAAGACATTGAGACTTGAAGAGTGGTGCACCCAGATGAACAAGTTACTCCCATTCTTGGCAATTAGTAACAAGCTCCTTCTACTATCAAGGTCAATGCTGTCTTTTTCAAGGAGAGGTTTAAAGTGTCTTTAAGTGTTTACTCCCCTGGTGTGTTGGACTTTTGAGTGTTCAGATAATAGCAAATGGTTGAAGATGGTTTCTCTAACCGTTCGGGACAGTGACCAGTCCATCGAAGATGATTTTGCAGCAATGTCACCAGAATGTTTGTTAGTAGACCTACCTGAAAGAAACCCACTTAGATTTGTAAGATGGTAGTACTCCATGAACTGGTTTTGCCTGGTTCAATTGTCAAGTCCTGTGGAGAATCAATAACAGCACAGTGCTATGATCTTGTGAACCCTGTACTCAAGATTCTGCAGAAATGTGACAAATTCACAAGTGCTTGTTGAAAACCTTTGGGGCAAAGGTATCTTTGGGTAGCAGCATCTGTTGCTGAATTGTCCGCTTCAAGATATCCATGATTCACCTCAACTGAAGAGGGTACTAGAAGCAAAGCTTCATTTGTTTTATGGAGAAAGCAGAGTCAATGTTTCAGGTCCAGTGAAGGGTCCTACGCACTCCTGCTTATGAACACAATCCCACATTGGTGTAATTTTAAAGATTTGCCATATGAACAATTTCTGTACTTCTGGCTACATTCTATTATGTTCCAACTTACACACACATCCACTTACGAATGGACTCTGGAACAGAACTTGTTCACAACCCAGGAACTGCCTGTAGCCCACTTGATTGGCACTCCATTTGCCACCTTCAACATTCATTCTCTCCAATCAGTGGCAGCAGTCTATATTATCTACAAAATGCACTGCAGCAACTTGTGCAGTCTCCTTTGAAAGTATTGTCTAAACCTGTGATGACTTCTGTTACTGAGAATGACAAGGGCAGTAGATACATGAGAACAAAAATCACCTGCATATTTTCCTCCAAGCCACACATTCTGAGATGAAAATAGTTGCTGTTCATTTAGTCAAGGTGGATCTAATCCTTGGAGCTCCCTTCCTAACGCAAATTGGATATATGACAGTGTTCAAGAAGATAGCTAACCACCAGAGCAATAAAGCAACTCTGATGGGGGAATAAATACTGGTAGAACCAGCGACGGTTCTCATTGCATGAATTTTTAAAATTAGACTCGCTGAGCTCATACCACTAGGGTGAAATTGGTATAAGTATCCAGATATTAAAGTTGCAGTCCTTGCTAACCTGAATAAAAAATCCTCTTCTCAAACCAAGTATCTTGATACCAGTTATATTGTTCCCACACCACCTTGTTTGAGGTCAACACAAACTAACGATCAAACTTGGGATGCTTCTGGTCTGTGTTAAGTACTGTATTTATTGTTGAAAGAAAGAGTAGAACTGTTTAAAGTTTTTTAAATATACTAGCATGAAGCTTGCATTGAGTAACTGTATGGCAAACCCATTTGCTGAAATAATACGTTGCAGGCTCAATATCCTGACAAAACTGCAACAAAAGCTCAAAATTCACCCTGAAACCTTGAATTTTTAAATTGAGTTTAAAACTATATTGGGTTACTCTGTTCAGATTCACACAGATGGCTGAGTTCCCCAATATGTGAAGAACACATTTTCAGAGGCTTTTATGGTGGCTTTTATTTTAAAGGAGATGTGTTTAGCAATGCAGTTATTCTTTTGTAGTTATTATTCAGGCTTTTTGTTTGTTTTTTTTTGTTTATTTTGATGAATTCGCTTCAGACTAGATTGTATCATTTTAACAAGAGGTAGAATGAAGCCAAAATATTCTTTTATTAGTATTTTGAATTAAGATTGTGTGCCTTTGGATTGGTAAATGCCAATTGGTAAATGCAGGATTTGAGCAGCGTAAATAGAGAATTCTGTCTCGTTATTGGACTGATAATTTTCATAACAGTAAATCAATGGCTTGATTCTGAACAGAGGGAATGAGTTGTGAGGTGTAATGCAAAAGACCAGCTAAATCAGTGGGACCATAGGCCAGTGGTGAGAGGTAACAGTAATTATTAGTGCTACGTGCACCACCTGAATGGTTGTATAATTCAGAAATATATTTATTGGCATCTTGGCAATCGACATAATGAGAGAGGAAGCAAATAGATTTCAATATTGCCGTGTGTTTATTTCTTATTGTATGTGAGGGCAAGTTCAGCACCTTGTCTGGTAACTGGAAGAATCACCACCCTCAAGTGTTGTTCCATTTGGATGTGTTTCACACCGCTCTGGCAACAGTTCAGAGTGATTTTTCCAGAAGATGCCCTCAACTCAAAACATTTAATTGGTACCTGTTTCACTCCTGTCTTAATCAGGGAGCCCATTGCACTCATCTTCCAAGATTTGATTCCTTTTTTATTTTATTATAATAAATAACATATAAAATATGGTGGGACTTTGTTGTTTGTATCTTCATTTTAAAGTGTGCTAAAAAAATTGAACTTTATTGAAATGTTTCGGTTACAATCTTTCTAACTGTAGTATAATTTGTTTTCTTTCTTTTGCGGAATAAATCTATATTATGCTGTAAAAGAATCTGCCTCATTTGAATGTATTTCAGTGACTTCCCACCCACATTAATGAAAACAAACAAAAAACTAAACATATCAAGCCAGGTTTCAATCAAATCTATCTTATCCAGTAGTATCTAGAATTGGGATCTTAGCAAATGTTTGAAACTGGAAAAGAGTAAGCACAGTGACTGCTGGCATTCTAGAGAATAAGAATGGGGAATCAGTGATAGATAATAAAGAAGTGGCTGATGAAGTGAATAAATATTTCATTTCATTTCTTCTCCATAGAGGATCCGAAAAAACCCATCAGTAATTGCTTTAAGTCAGAAGATGAAAGGGAGAGAGGAACTTGTTGAACTTTGTCCCTCGTGAGCCAACTGATTGAACTGTCAGCTGACAAGTCTCTGGGTTCTGGTGACTCCAATCTAGAGTCTGGAGTGTGATATTGGGGTCGCAGTCAGGTCAGGCAGTGTCAGGGGAATGGCGTTTTGGACGTGAGCCCTTCATCAAGACTGGCTTGTGCCCGGTGCGCTGGTTTTCCTTGCTCCTCAAGTGCTGCCTGACCTGCTGTGCTTTTCCAGTGCCACATTCTTGACTCTGATCTTCAGCATCTGCATTCCTCACTTTTCCCTACCAGATTTGGCTCGTCTTTTTTAAAAAAAAAGTGATTTGGAGATGCTGGGGTGTACAAAGTTTAAAAATCACACGACACTAGGTTATAGTCCAACAGGTTTAATTGGAAACACTAGCCCCGAAAGCAAGTGCTTCCAATTAAACCTGTTTGGACTATAGCCTGGTGTTGTGTGATTTTTTTAGCTTAAAAAATATGGATAGTAAAGTTGTATAAATATCACTGAGATTTTTCCAAAATATGCCAGATGCTAGAAAACTTCTAAAAGACTTTAAAATTAATTATAAATATGTTCTGAAGATAACATAACAAAAATGCGTTTGAATGTAGATAGGTTGAGTGAACGGGCAAGAAAATTGGCACATGGAATATAGTGAAATATGAAGTTGTTCAATTTTGTGGAAATAATATAAAATTGGACTATTACTAAAATGAACAATGAATGTAGGGTTCCAAGATACAGAGATTTTGTTCTATTACATGAGTTACAAAAATGTTAGCATGCAGGCACAGCAAGTAATCAAGAATGCTATTCTTTATTCTAGCAGAAGGAATTGAAATGCAGGCAAGGACTTAGTTCTATGGTTACATAGGATGTTGGTGAGACTACAGCACGAATACTGTGTGCTGTTTTGGTTTTCTTACTTAAGGAAAGATGTAAATGCATTGGAGATAGTACATACGAAGTATACTGTATTGATAACTGGGATGAATGATTTGCCTTATGATTAAAGGAAAGACAGACAGAATTTGATTACACTGGAATTAAGTTGATTGTTTGAATCAGAAGACAATTTGATTTGATACAATGGCTTTAACAAGATGAACAAGGAAAGGATGTTTCCTCTTGAGTGAATCAGGAACTGGAGGGACATTGCTTCAAAGTTAGGAATTTTCCTTTTGGGACAGAAATGAGAACATTATTCTCACAGATGGCTGTGCAATTTTTGAACACTCTAGCTTTAGGAGATAGAGATCATTTGAATTTTTTAACTTTTTACAACTTTTATTGTCAATGCCTGTACCGGAGAGCAGACCCTGTTTGAGAGGCTGAATGGTATACTTCTGCTTTGACTTTGCATGTTCAAAAAAGGAGGAGAAAGTGAGGACTGCAGATGCTGGAGATCAGAGCTGAAAATGTGTTGCTGGAAAAGCGCAGCAGGTCAGGCAGCATCCAAGGAACAGGAGAATCGACGTTTCGGGCATAAGCCCTTCCTGAAGAAGGGCTTATGCCCGAAACGTCTATTCTCCTGTTCCCTGGATGCTGCCTGACCTGCTGCGCTTTTCCAGCAACACATGTTCAAAAAAGGACTGAACTCAGGGAGAAATGAGGGATACTGACTACTACTGAGCAATTGAGAATCAGAGACAAAACTGCTTGCTGGTTGAAGTAATCACTAGCACTAAAGAAGATGGAGTGCAAGTTCACTGTTCCATGAATGTGCGGTCCCAGAGATTTAGGATAGTGAAAAAAGTGTTTGATGTGCTTTCCTTTATTGGTCAGAACATTGAATATAGCAGTTGGGAAGTCCTATTGCGGCTGCAAAAGTCACTGGTTTGGCCACTTTGGAGTATTCTGTGCAGTTCTGGTTTTCCTTCTATTAGAACGATGTTGTGAAACTTGACAGGGCTCAGAAAAGATTTGCAGGGATGTTGCCAGGGTTGGAGCAAGGGAGAGTCTGAATAGGCTGGGGCTGTTTTCTCTGGAACATCGGAAGCTGGAGTGACCTTTTAATCGAGGTTTATAAAATCATGAGGGGCAGGTCTTTTCCCTGGGTTGAGGGAGTCCAGAACTAGAAGGCGCAGGTTTAGGGTGAGAGGGGGGGAAAAATTAAATGGGACCAATGGAGCAACTTTTTCATGCAGAGAGTGGTGCAGGTATGGAATCAGCTGCCAGAGGAAGTGGTGTAGGCTGGTATAATTACAACATTTTAAAAGGCACCTGGATCGGTATGTGATTGGGAGAGTTTAGAGGGATGTGGGCTAAGTGCTGGCAAATGGGACTAGATTAGTTTAGGATATCTGGTCGGCATGGACGAGTTGGACCGCAAGATCTGTGTCTGTGGTGTACAACTCTGACTTTATCAACTTTGCTCCATGTTCAACCGTTGACCAACTACAATATTTAACTACCTTTATATTTGTGGCAATTTATATTCAGCAGGAGAAGATAAAAGGTAGGGAGGAGGGACTTGGAGGAGGGGAGTTGGAACTTGTGGCAATTTATATTCAAGATCCCTAACTTTAAACTAACTATGGGGATGCTGCAAGTAATCTCAGAGTATGTCTCACTGACTAGCTTTAGCCTTAAATTTAAATTAATTTATCCAGAATTTTATATTTTGTAGTTACGTGTAAGGTTATTTGCAGCAATATAAAGGAAAATTGAGGAACTTCAGTATATTAATGCACTATTTGTTTTAATAGTGTCCAAACAATATATTTGAGACTATAACCACCATTTATTCCTCTGTTAACTAGTCTCTCAGCTGAACTGCAGTAAATACCAAGTTCAATTGGAGATATTATCTTATTTGTATATGTTCATGTGATCTGCACATGTTTCTTCCAAATTCAAAACAAGACTGCTGTGTGCTGAGAATTCTATCTAACTGCCTGTATTATATCCACTTACTGGTGCAATCTAAGAGGTTGAGGATTGGGGTCATTAGGCTAAGTAAAAACAATGACTGCAGATGCTGGAAACCAGATTCTGGATTAGTGGTGCTGGAAGAGCACAGCAGTTCAGGCAGCATCCAAGGAGCTTTGAAATCGATGTTTTGGGCAAAAGCCCTTCAGGAATAAAGGCAGTGAGCCTGAAATAATGTAGTGAAGGTGTGAGGCTATCTGTGCCCCAATGTTTAGACTGATTCTTATCTAAAAAAGGGATTTACGGAATCTTACATAGATTCATCCAGTTTTTGAGCAAAGTAACATGTAATTCTGCAAGTAAATTCACCCCACAAACTTATATATGTGAGTGTGTGCATGTGGGTGTGTGTGTGTGGGGGTGGGGTGGTATTAATGCCTGTGCATGGGTGAATGTTTGCATGAGAGTGTGGGAGTGTTTGTGTGAGTGTATGGGAGAGAGCTCTTGTATGATAGAGGGTCTGTAGGAGTGTGTAGTGCAGTGGGGTCACCTGTAGTGTGACATGAACCCAACTTCCAGGTTGAGGCCATCCCCATGGATACTGATTTTGTCTATCAGCCTCTGCTTGGCCAGTTTGTGGTGTTGCCAGTCCCGAAGTTCGCCTTGGAGGATGATCACCCGAAGATCCGAAGTTAAATTTCCCAGACTGGGAGGGAACACACCTGTCTGTCGATTGTTGTGCGGTGTCCATTCATCCGTTGCGGTAACCTCTGCTCTGTCTCACCAATGTACCATGCCTCAGGGCATCCTTGCCTGCAGCGTATGAGATAGACAATGTTGGCCCAGCCAACTGAGTACCTGCAACTTGCATGGTGAGAGGTGTTCCCATATGTAATGGTGGTATCAGTGTAGACACAGTGCCTACTGATGCGTTGGAGGGCATCTTTAACCACGTGGGAAGGGAAATTACGGTCTCTAAAGAAGGAGGCCATCTGGTGTGTTCTGTGGTGGAACTGGTCCTCCTGGGAGCAGATCCGGCGGAGGAATTGGGAATACGGAATGGCATTTTTGCAAGAAGTAGTGTGGGAAGAGGTGTAATCCAGGTAGCTGTGGGAGTCGGTGGGTTTGTAAAAAATGTCTGTCAAGTCGGTCATCATTAATGGAGATGGGGAGGGAGGTGTCAGAGATGGTTCAGGTAAATTTAAGGCCAGGGTGGAATGTGTTGGTGAAATTGATGAATTGCTCAACCTCCTCGCGAGAGCACGAGGTGGCGCCAATGCAATCATCAATGTAGCGGAGGAAGAGGTGGGGAGTGGTGCTGGTGTAATTATGGAAGATCAACAACTCTACGTAGCCAACAAAGAGAGGCATAGCTGGGGCCCATACGTGTGCCCATGGCTACCCCTTTGGTCTGGAGGAAGTGGGAGGATTCAAAGGAGAAATTGTTAAGTGCTTGTAAAGCACAATTGTTCCAGCTCAGGGAGCAAACTTACGTCCAGCACTATTGGTCAGTGAATTCTAGGATGGTGACATTTCCATTAATTTGAATGCAGCTGATGTAGCATTGTTGTACCGTTGAAGCATCGCCTTAAACAAATCTTGGGAATTATGATGTAGCAGACTTTCATTATATCATGCAACTCCTGGTTATTGCTCTGGAAAACCAATACAGTTTTTTGACTTGGAATTACTGAGACCTACCAATCCTGCACAAGGCTTCTGTGACAGCTTCTGTTGACAAGTGCATCTTTGTCTTTTTTTCATTTCTCCTGAAGATGGATAAGAAACAGAAAATGAACCTTCCAGTAACTGCTTGGCGACCAGAGAATACAAGGACTTAGTCTTTTCAAATAACAGCAAAGTATCGTGAATATGGGAAATCAAAAATCTGAAACAAACACAAAATGCTTGAGAAACTCAACAGGTCTGGTAGCATCTGTGGAGAGGGAAACCGTTAACATTTTGAAATTGGAATGATTCTTAAGAGTCATACAACATGGAATCAATGGAATCAACCTTTGGTCCAATCGTCCATACAGACCAGATATCCTGAACTAATCTAGTCCCATTTGCTAGCATTTGGCCCATATCCCTCTCAACTCTTCTAATCCATGTAACCATCCAAAAGCCTTTTAAATGTTGTAATTGTACTTGCCTCTTGTCAACTCATTCCATACATGCAGCATCCTCTGTGGAAAAAGTTGACTTTCAGGTCCCCTTTAAAATCTTTTCCCTCTCACCTTAAACCTATGCCCTCTAGTTTTGCACTCTCCTACCATGGGAAAAAGTTCTTGTTTGTTCCCCCCTATCCATGCTCCTCATGATTCTATAAACCTCCATAAGGTCGCTCCTTTGCTTCCGACTGAAACTCTTCCAGAGAAGAATCGTACCAGACTCAAAGCACAAGCTCTGATTATTTCTCCAATGAAGCTGCCAAATCTGCTGAGTTTCTCCAGCATTCTGTGTTTATCTCAAAGTCTTTGATCTGATTGCAGTAGGCCTATTAAGGTGCAAGGAAGCCACCCAATCAGAATGAATGATTACAACTGGAACAATAATTTCATGGGGCTTCATTTGACTCTGAAGATATGAATTCTGGTTCTAACTGTGTTAGTTGTTTTGACATAGTGAGCGGCGGAGACGAAGGAATTGGGAGAATGGGATGGCGTTTTTACAGGGGGCAGGATGGGAGGGGTAGTGACCCTCAAATGCCAGATGGAAGTGTTTCTCAAACAGCAATGCTACCAGCCTTCACATACCTCTTTATTATATCAGATGTTGCTGGACTATAGACTCCAAACTATTTGAGCTGTTGGCAGTATTTCTAATTCCTACTCCTGAGTAATGTCAGTGGGAAAATACTCATTATTTTCTCCTGTGGAGATTGTTGACTATGTTTGTCAGATGGGCTTTGACCCAATTTGTTACTTCCTTAGGTTACTTGCAAAAGCATATTCTCTTTGGGAATTATTGACACCATGTTTGTTTTATAAATTTACTACAATGTATCCCTTTTTTTAAAAAAAAAGTAATCCTGCTCATGACTAACTTTTCCCAAATTTCTAGGTAAAATATATTTTTACTGCATTGAGTCTGTACCACAAAACTGATTCGATATATTGGAAGCGTATAGAGGATCGGTGGTTAAGTTTTACCATTTAAGTTTCTTAGGCACCTTAGGAATGAGTGAGATCTGTTTTAATGAGTGGTTAATTTGTTTGAAATAATGGAAACCGCAACAAAATTGATTTTTACTTCAAATTGCAAAGACTTTTAGTTTGTCTTCATTAGCATTCTTCACAACTTAAAAACCGTATACACATCACCTGTTTTTTGATGCCTGCCTCATCAAAGTCCTTATCAACTTAATTTGCTTGTGACCCCAATACTCCACTGTCATGATGTGTTCCTTGTCCTAGATGCAGCAATTCATGCCTGATGTCTCTCAAAAAGCAGATTCTACCTCTAAATTATCCTCTGAAGTATAGCAATCGAATGTGTTCCTCACTGTTTGTTTTTTTTTCCTCACTCTTCCATTAGTGAGTCCAGTTGCAATTCTTGGGTATCTGAAAAACAGCCGGTTGCGGTGAGAGATGTAGGCTTACACAATCTCTTGATTTACAAGTGAAATTATCGGAAGAGAGAAAGAGAGTTGGTCACAAAGTTACTGTCAACTTTAATAATTTCAGCCTCACTATGACAGTTGTGTAAGGCTTTGATCTGACACCTGTATTGGTCTACATGTAAGGATGGATATACTTCTGAGGTAATTCTGTAAGAATTTTGGGTTCAATTTAACTCCAGTTGTAAGACCATCTAATATCCTTGGTCCAGCTATTTTTAGCTGCTTCATCCCCAACTCTCACTCCGTTATAGGGTTAGAAGCGGGAATGTTAACTGATGACTAAACAATGTTCAGCACAATTTGTGACTTCTCAGAAACTGAAGGAGTCCATGTGCAAAAGCAGCAGGACCTGGACAACGTTTGGGCTGGCAAGTGGCATGTAACATTCATACCACACAAATGTCAGGCAATGATGATCTCCAACAAGAGCGAATCTAAACTGTTGCCTCTTGAAGTTCAGTGATATAAAAGTCTCTGAATCCCCCACTTTATACATCCTGGGGTTACTAGATATATAATGAGCCATATAATTGCTGTGACTACAGGAGCAGGTCAGAAGCTTGGAATCTTGCAGCAAGTAACTCACCACCTGACTCCCCATGGCTTGTTTAATATCTAAAAGGCACAAGTCAGAATTCTGATGCAGTGCAGATCAGTGCAGCTTTCACAACATGCAAGAATGATAACACCATTGAGGACAAACCTGCTTGCTTGATTGGCACCACATCTAAAAACGTCCACTTCCCGTACCACTGACTCTCAGTAGCAGCAATGTAGAAATATAGCAAGAGCATCTTGGCACCTTGCAAACCCACGACCACTACCACCTAGAAGAATAAGGGACAGCAGATACGTGGGAACACCACTAGCTGCAAGTTCCACTCACCATTTTGACTTGAAATATGTCACCGTTCCTTGGTCAAAACTTAGTCACTAATGGAATTGAGAGCTTACCTATAGCAATGGCAGTGGTTTGCGAAGGCAGCTCACCACTTTCAAGAGCTATCAAGACAAATAGTGATCTGAATAAACATTGGCCTGACCATTGATGCCCACATCCTGAGTGAATATTTTAATGAAAAAGTAGGAACGGAAGTTGGCAGTTTGGCTCATGGAGTCTGCTCGCCCTTCAGAAAAACTATGGCTGTTCTCCACTTTATGACTTTTCCTCATAACCCCGATGTCCTCACTGGTTAAAACTCTGTTGCAGCCTTGAACGATCCAGCCTTTGCAGTTCTCTGTTAAAGAATTCCATGGATTTACTACCCTCAGAGAAGGAATCCCTCTTCATCTCTGTCTTAATTTGGCAGTCCCTTACTTTGAGATTGTTGTCTACTGAGACACACTCACAAAGGACACTACCTGTCTGTATCTACCTGCCTCGAAGAATTGTATGTTTCATTAAGATGTCCTGTCATTCATCTGAACTCCAATGAGTACAAGCCCAACTTATTCAACTCTCCTCATAAGAAAATCCCACCATATCCGGAATCAACCTGGTGAACTTTACCTAGACTGTCTCTAATGTCAGTATGCCACCTCTTTAGATAAGGGGGTCAAAACTGTTTTCAGTATTCTAGATGTGGTCTGACTTGCGCCTTATATAGTTTTAGTGAGACCTCCCTATATTTATACTCCATTCCCTTTGATATAAGGCCAACCTTCCATGTTATTGGAGACATGGCTACAAGGGAATTAGTGCTGGGAAATAAATAATCACCAGTGTGCGATATTTGAAAAGGATAGGTAGAAACAGAAATGTGGAGTGTTAGAAAAGCACAGCAGTTCAGGCAGCATCCGTGGAGCAGGAGAATTGCCGCTTCAGGCAAGAGCCCTTCAGGATGAAGTCTGTTGCCCGAAACATCGATTCTCTTGCTTCTCGGATGATGCTTGACCTGCTGTGCTTTTCCAGCATCCCACACTCAACTCTGATCTCCAGCATCTGCAGTCCTCACTTTCTTCTATAAAAGGAAAGGTGGTTAGGTAGTTTTTAAAATTTCATGATGAATTAAGTGAAATAGCAAGAAATGATCTAAGATCAAATGATGGAGAATGCACGTGGATGGAGGTAAGAACGGGGCAGACGACCCTGATGGAAGTAACCTTTACGCCACCTAACAGTAGTGATCCATAAGGTAGAGAATAAATCAGGAGATAATGCTTCGATTTATGCTGTTAGTGCATTTATTTTGTTCCCAATATCATGTACATTTAAGAGCCATTAATTTTGGCTCCCCTACTCCACTGAAACCTTGTCTTTGACATAAGTTGATTGTAGGTATAGATTGAATTTGAGAGAACCAGTCTGAGTTTGCCCAGGTACAAATGTTTATACAGTTTCAGAAATAAGTAATTCTTAAAAGCAATGGTTTTAGCCCTTCTAACTAGAGATTCCAGTTCATGATATTAGATGATAGAGCACAGAAGTCTTTATTGTTTTCTGTTGACTGAAATTCTCCTCCTGTCATTGGACTTCCTTGTTGTGCATCAAGCCACAAAATCCCAGGACGTTACCCTTACCAAGCCCTATTTCTGTGCATGATCAGAGACATCCTGCATTCTAATTGGACTTTCTCCCCCTTTTGATGCTTTACGTTTGACCATGCATAGCATGATCAATGAATGGTCAATCTTGAATTGGTTGGATCCTGTCTTCCTAATTGTTCTCTTAATGATGTGGAGATGCTGGTGTTGGACTGGGGTGGACAAAGTTTAAAAACCTCTCAACATCAGGTAAGAGTCCAACAGGTTTGTTTGGACAGCAATCTAGGTTTAGTCAGTGTATCATTTCAGTTGCATGACACAGATCTTTTGCTATAAATTCTGTCTCATGATCCTGCTCCACAGCTACCTGATGAAGGAGCAGCGCTGTGAAAGATAGTAGTACAGGGTGACCCCCCCCCCAATCTGCAGAATCATTTTCCGGGGTTTCATTTACCTGCGGTTTACCGCGGCCTGAACATAATATAGGGAACATTTCCAGAACCAGTAACCAGGAGGCTGCTGGGAAGGTACGTTTCCCATTTAAATGAATGGGTTTGCTCCTATCCACAGTTTTGGGCTTCCATGGTAAGTCTTGGAATGTATCCTCCGTGGGTACGGGGTGAGGGGGAGAGGGGGACTCGGTACTTTCAAATTAACCTGTTGGACCATAACCTGATACTGTGATTTTTGACTTTGTTCTCTTAATGGATAGCCTTACTAGTATCACTTCTCAGGATCTCCTGATTCATTCTTTTGTTATGCCGGTCACTTTAAGATCATTTCTTTTTTAACAGTTTATCACTTCATTTACCAGCTCCATAGATCTTTACCAAAATAAGGTGGCTACAATGATGTTTGTTTAGAGTATGCAATGTCACCTCCAAGTGATTTACTATCATCTCTCATGTCCCAAATGATACATCTTAAAAGATCAACACAACTGCAAGCGTGCTGAAGTGGAGTGGTGGCAGAAGATTAGCCATCAATGTAGTATAGACTTGAGGCTTATCTACAATGGCTCCAATTGTCTTATTTTCTTGTTGGCCTATGTAGAAACATGAGTACTCCTTTTACATAAAAGGGCAATTTTGGAAATTTCAGGGGTTACATTTTTTTGACATTTGCTATTATACTACCTACTTTTTTTTTATTTTCTTATAGACCTTCACAAACTCTTCTAACCTTTGGATTCCTTCATCTGGGTGGGAAGAACGATTTCTTGAGGTACTATTGTTTTGTGTGTATTTGAAAAAATTCAACAGGAAATACATGTTTAAATAAATCATGTCTTTTGGAAAATCTTAACTGTTTTTGTCTTAAACTCCCATTTACACGTATGATGAAAATGACCACCACAAACTTGGCTTACTGTAATTACATTTCATCAGTAGAGACGCTAGGTTTATTTGGGTAATTTCCATTTATATGGACTGCAGATTTTATAATTGACATAAATGTAGGGTTAAATGTGCTTCTGTAAAATGAATGCTTAATTCCATCTTCATACGCCAATTCAAGTGTCATCTTTTGTCCCACCCTGCTTTTATCAGAAGTTCAAATATGATCAACTAGAAAAAAATTGAAAACTTTGTATCTTCATGTTTTTATATGGTTATGTCTGATGTTGATGTTGAGAAGTTATAACCTTGTACGTACCTTCCAATCTTCTAAATGGTACGTTTGCTGTTGTTTATTTCATTTTGTTTTGCCTTTCCCTATATCAGGTATTTGTTTTATCTTTTATTTCCATTTCCCAGATGTCCCTCTGGCTCCCATGTTCATTCACTGGACTACTTACCTGGCCTTTTTCCTGACATCAGGAGAGTACCACTGCCACTTGCCCTTTTGAAAGTGTTTCAATTGACTCTTCTTTACTAACAATACGGATCTTGGCCAATTGACCTTCAGCTGTCATCTATCAATATGGCTATTCATCATTTGATGCCCGAGTCCCTGATTTGTTGCAATGTCACATAGTCGTCATGCGCTATCATTTCCTGGCTTTATTATCTTCACTAATTTTCCAGTGCTGAAGTGGAGTAGGGGTAGATGTAATATCTAAAAATGATTTCAGTAACTGGATTGCACAAAGTAAGACTGCAAAAATAATTATTTCTTCCCCTGCATATCTAAACCAGGGGGGCAACAGATTGTTCAGTACTGCTGTCTTTGTGTTAGTTCTGATCAGAATGTTGTCAGGGCCCATTTCCTTTGCAGTGTCCAGTGTCTCCATGCTTGATATCATGCAGAATGAACTGAATTAGCTGAAGACCGGAATCTGAGATGCTGGGAGCATCTGGAGGAGGCAAAGATAAGTCATTCACTCAGCACTTCTGGAATGAAGATTGTTGCAAATGCTTCAGCCTTTTGCACTGAGATACTGGGCTCTTCCATCACCTACTACTGGGTCATTGCCTCCCTATTTCGAGTTCAGATCAGTTAACTTGTTACAGACTGAAGATTGACTGCGATTTCTGGTCTAGATTAATTTGAGCCATTAGTAATTATTAATTGGAAATTCTTAAATGCGTAAATTGGTTCGAGGATATTTCAGTTTCTATTTCTTTGTTTGACATCATAATGTGTTTTAAAGCAATTATTTTCACTTTTTTGAAAAGATGACTAACTTCCATTTTCATAAATGGTCTTACCCTTCCTCATCAAGTTCATCTTTTATTTGATTTATCCCATACATTATTCAAACCAAATTGTACAGTTACTTCCAGGGTTTTGTCTCCATAAATCTTGCTGAAAGATCATTTCATGTGTGATCATTTGATCTGGAAAATCTCCTGATGTCACTTGTAACTTACCTTTTTGACCAGCTTGAGCATGTCAGCTTTCTGAATTATTAGTTCACAATGATTTTATGCATCTATCTTTTTCTGCACTGTTTTATATACCTATCATTTTTGGCTTGGTTGTCTTTTTGAAGGCTTAAGAACTGAGATTTTGCCTGTCTTCTGTTCTGGTACCTGAGATTCTAAAACAAGTCACAACTTGACAACCACCTTGGAGAGTACCAATCAATCTTGGTTTTATCTCCCATATTAACCTTATCTTTAAATCATTCCCCTCCAGCCTCTGTCTTGGGTTGACTTAGTTTCTTTCAGGTAGGTAAAAACAATGACTGCAGATGCTGGAAACCAGATTCTGGATTAGTGGTGCTGGAAGAGCACAGCAATTCAGGCAGCATCCGAGGACAGGCAAAATCGACGTTTCAGGCAAAAGCCCTTCATCAGGAATCTATTGAATTCGAACACCTGAGTATCTGCCCTCTCCGCTGTACGCAGTACACCAGGTGAAGTCTCACTAGTGTCTCAATTTAGTTCAGCATATCCTCCTTGCCTTTGTACTTTGTATCCCTATTAATGAAGTCTGGAATTGTGGATGATGTATTAAGAGCTCTCTACCTGTCTTTCCACCATTAATGACTTGTACGCTTACAAACAGAGGTCTCTCTGCTCCTGCACACCTATTAGTATAAAGTAAAGGATGATGTTCTGTCTTTCCATGTTGTTTGTTCACGTTTCACTTCTCTTTGTTGAACTTCATCTGTCTCCTATCTGCCACTTCAATTGCTTGTCTCTGTCCTTTTGGAGTTCTATACTGACCTTACAGTTTAGTGTCACCCACGTTTTCTGTTATACTAACCCCTAGGAAACTGTTTCCTTTCCCTCCGTCCATTTCGTATCATTGTTGCTATTGACCATTTTATTGTATGAGCTATAACTTTTCTGGCTGGTCTATTGGGTGCCATTGTATGTGGCATTAAATGCTTCTCTCTTAGGTGGGCTTGGATCGGCGCAACATCGAGGGCCCAAGGGCCTGTACTGCGCTGTATTCTTCTATGTTCTATGTTTTCTGGCTGGTCTATTGGGTGCCATTGTATGTGGCATTAAATGCTTCTCTCGGTCTATGGGCAAAATATTGTCTTATTAACCCTCTCCATTCTTTTGAAAAAATACTCTTAATGAGTCATGATTTTTGGTGAACAATCCATGCTTGCTCTTCTGAATTAACCCACATCTATCCAGGTGACTGTTAAGTATATTCTGATTAATTGTTTCCAACAGTTTCCCCACCACTGAAGTTAACTAATCTGTAATTGCTGGGCTTATCTTTGAATTTTAAAACAGTCATGTTTATAATTCTTCGGTCCTTTGACATTACTGCTAACTGTAAGGAAGACTGGAAAATGATTGCAGTGCCTTTGCAATTTGCACTCCCACTTCTTTAATATCTGTAGATGTAACTCATCCAGTCCCGGTGCCTTATTCAGCTTTAAATATTGACAGCTTATTCAATGCTACCTCCTTATCAGTTTTAAACTTCTGAGTTTCTGGTCTGTTACCATGCATTAGGCAGGATCTGATTGGCAGGTAAAGAAGGTGCAACCTCTGCCTAGCCTCTTGTATCTGGGTATATGCTCTTTTTTGGTCTTCAATCAACTGTACTCCTTTTACCACCTTTTTTACTATTTATGAGGCTGTAGAAGACTTTAGGGTTTCACTTTATATTAGCTAACCCCTATTGACATATAATTAGATTAGATTTTTTAGATTCGATTAGATTACTTAGTGTGGAAACAGGCCCTTCGGCCCAACAAGTCCACACCGACCCGCCGAAGCGTAACCCACCCAGACCCATTCCCCTACATTTACCTCTTCACCTAACACTACGGGCAATTTAGCATGGCCAATTCACCTAACCTGCACATTTTTGGATTGTGGGAGGAAACCAGAGCACCCGGAGGAAACCCACGCAGACACTGGGAGAATGTGCAAACTCCACACAGAGAGTGGCCAGAGGCGGGAATTGAACCCGGGTCTCTGGCGCTGTGAGGCAGCAGTGCTAACCACTGTGCCACCGTGCTGCCCACCAAATCTACTTGGTCCATGTCATTCCTAAGAACCAGGTCTATTAATATATCCTTTCTTATTGGACCAGACACATACTCCTGTGATAAATTTCTTGAACACAATATGAGAACACTTGCCCCTGTCTGCCCTTAACACTACCACTATATTTGGGGAATTAAAGTCCCAGTAAAATTGGTGTATGATGTTTGCACCTCTCTAACTTCATTGCAGGTTTATTCCTCCACATAGTCCGTAGACCATCATCTAATGGAAACTATGTTGAATGATGTAGGCAAATTGATGTTGTCCTTAAATTTTCTGGAATGGCCTCCTCCTCTAGCGCTGCAATGTTCTCTCAGCAATATTGCCACTCCCACATTCTTCCTTCTTTTTGTGAACTGGAATATTTAACACTGAGTTCTGCCCTTTCTTGGTCCAAGTCTCTCTTGTCCTAGGAATGTCATAATTTCATATACATGCAGTGTAACCCTGATTTTGGACTTCATTAATTTCTCCCTTACTGTGCCTTTTTTTTAACTCATGGGACATGGATGTTGCTGGCTGGCCAGTATTTATTGCTCGTCCGTAGTTAGCCTTGAGAAGGCGATTGTCAACTGCTGGAGTCCACATGCTGTAGGTTGACTCACAGCATTACTACCATGCTGTTCTCTATTCTAATGCTATCTGCTCCTCCCAGCATTTTGGGCACCCTGGAGTTACTGTTAATATTGTTGCCTGATTCCCAGACCACTGTCCAGGTTAACGGCTACCGCCCCCCTCCACCACACTAGCACCCACAAGGAGCTAACCCCAACCTGGCTGTCTTTGTGTGCAACCTGTCTGATGTACAGGTGTAATCTCCACTGGAGCCAGTCCTAAAGTACCATGATTCTAAAGCCTTCTCTCCTGAATCATAATTCCAATCACTCATTGATCTGTCCTGCCTTCCTATTCTGTACTCGTATGTTACTCTGGGGTTTTTCCAGAGATTACTATCTTTTGAAGTTGTCCTTGTTACTTTTCCACCTAGCTCCCTAATTCTGATTGCAAGACCCTATTTCCCCATCGTATTTATGTTGTTAGTAACAATGTGAATCATGACTTTGACCTTCCCCCTCCCTCAGAAGAATGCCCTGCAGCTGCTCTGTCACATACTTGACCCTAGAACCATGCATAGTATACCATCCTGAAGGCACGCTAATGGCCATAGAAATGTCTGCTGTCTTGCAAGCTAAAGAACCTCTCCCTTAAACTACACTTTCTTCCCTTTTGTATGGATGGGTCACCCATGATGCCACTGCCTCGGTCTTTGCTGCTCTCCTCCAAGGACCTCACCAACATTCAGAAGGAAGTGATTAGTAGTGGGACCATACACGTACCTGTCTGTTTCTCTTGGTCAATCTAATGGACTACATTCTTTGCTTGCTTGGCCTCAGCCTGCAGAATGACAACTTCTCTGAAATTGCTTTCTTGTAATTCTCTGCCTTATGGATATACACCCCACTGTGACTTCTGCCATTTAAGCATTAAAATCCAGAGTTCAAGCTTGTGCAGCTTGTGACAGTTCTACACATGGGTTCATCAAGGTCAATGAAGTGTTCCAAATGCCACCTGATGGGTATTTATTCAGTGACCTCTTGTTCCTCCCCTCAAACATTTTCTTCCACTATTTAGGCCCCACATTCTTTCCATTTAATAATCTTTCATTTTGATTCTCCACAAAATTTCAATATTCAATCAAGTGTCTATTCACCCCTTCCTAACGTTTGTTCTTCATCTCTCCAATGAGCCTTGGTATATGCAAACATATTTGAAATGGTATATAAATGTAAATTATCGTCGACTTTTCTTTGAACTGTGTTCAGGAATTAAATATCTCCCCGTTTCGTAAGTAGACTGCACAATGGGCAGTTTGACTATTACTCCATGCTTTTATTTATATTATGACAACTTGACTACATAGTTGAGCGTTCTGCTTTCTTTGGTTATTGCTACAATTCCTACATCGGTTTTCAGCTTGTTATTTTGACATCTTCCGGATTGCTTATTGTACTCAAATGTTTTTTATGATCAATCCTTTACGCTTGGCTGCATTAAATTTTATTAGCCATTGTTTCTGACATATTTCTAGAACTTCCACGTTAGATTTGATCTGTATTGGTTTTCAGAAACCAAATTGTTGAATCTCCATTAGAAATGATAGGAATTCCAACACCAAATGCTAACCGACCCTATTCAGCTCTCCTCTTCCCTTGGCATAAGTTATTTAAAATGTATCCAATGCAGGTACCAATGACTTTAGGTCAAATTTCTGCAGTTTGTGTAGAACTTTAGCATGCTTTACTGAGGTCTAGCAGCAATAGATTATGCTATTTTCTACAATCTTCTTATGATGTTAGATTTTTAAAGTAGTTATTTCTTGAACAAATGCAAGAGCCCATACATTATTTATAATTTGCACAATTCATAGTCTATCAGATTACATTTATTTCATAAAACCTAAAAGTGCTGGAGACAGTAAGCTTGTCTTGCTTACTACAGTGGTGAGTTCTTTGCAACCTCATGCTGACATCAAAACATTAATTCCATTTCTGGCTTTTAGATACTACCAGACCTGCTGAGTTTCTTCAGCACTTTCTGCTTATATTTCTGATTAAGATTTGGAGATGCCGGTGTTGGACTGGGCTATACAAGGTTACAAATCCCACAACACCAGGTTATAGTCCAACAGGTTTATTTGGAAGCACTAGCTTTTGGAGCTCTGCTCCTTCATCTAGCGCTTAAAAAATGCTCGTGCTTCCAATTAAACCTGTTGGACTATAACCTGGTTTTGTGATTTTTAAATTTCTGATTAAGGTTTTGCAGTATTTAGCTTTTTACTTTTGCTTGCTGAATGCATTGTCATCTTCAACTTCATAATTCCCTAATTTCTATCTAATTTGTGTGACTTAATAAAACTTTAAAGTACTAATTTTATCTGTGATATTTATGGGATGGTAATGGTATAGTGGTAATAAAGTTGGATAAGCAATCTGCAAGTCAGTGCTCTAGGAGGACATGGTTTCAAATTCCACAATGGCAAATATTTCAATCTGAATTCAGAAAGAAATCTGAAAAATACAGCTGGCATAATGGTCACAATGTAATCACTGTCGAATGCTGTAAAAACCCATCTGTTCACTAATGTCCTTTTCATGGAAGAAAATCTGCCAACCTTGCCTAGTTTAGTCTACAAGTGACTCCAGACCCACAACAGTGTGGTTAACTTTTGACTGCCCATTGAGCAATTAGGGATTGACACTAAATACTGTTTCAGCCAGTCATACCCACAACCCATGAATGAATATAAAAACAATCAGGCATTAGATCATTTTATCCAGCAGAGATTAGTGTGTATTGCTGTTTTCTATGATTTTTTTTTGATTCTCTGGGTGATGGACATTGCTGCCAAGGCAATCATTGTTGCCCATTCATAATTGCCCTTGAGAAGGTGACAGTGAACCTCTACAGTCCGCCTCTGCAGGTTATCCTCAGTGCTGTTAGGGAAGAAATTCCAGGATTTTGATTCAGCAACTGTGTTTCTTAAAAATAAATCATGCTGATATAATTACAAGTTAGTACGATGTATAGCTTGGGAATTATGCAGTGCAGTTGCTGTCATAGTTCCCTTGATCACTGTTGAAACACTGTCAAAGAAGTCTTGGTCATTACATCTTGTAGGTAATGTATAGTCATGCCTCTATACATCAGTAATCATAAAATCTCGTGGAAAGAGGCCACCTGCACTGACCCGCCAAAGAGTATCCCACCCTATCTGCATAACACCATATATATTATGGTCAATCCTCCTAATGTGGACATCTTTGAACGTTGGGAAACCAGAGCACATGAAGGAAACCCATGCAGACACAAGGATAATGTGCAAACTCCAAACAGACCCAAGGCAGGAATTGAACCCAGGTTCCTGAGGTCGCAGTGGTAACTACGCTGGATAGAGGAAGTTAATGTTTAAGTTGGTGGATGTAATTGCAATCAACCATAAGACATTGGAGCAGAAATTAAGCAATTCAGCCCATTGAGTCTGCATTGCTATTCAATCATGGCTGACCGGTTTCTCAACCACATTCTACCGCTTTCTCCCTGTAACCCTTGATCCCTTCACAATCAGGAACCTATATATTTCTGTCTTCAATATATTCAATGACCTGGCTTCTACAGCTTTCTGTGGCAATGTGTCCCATAGATTCATGACTCTGGCTGAAGAAGTTTCTCCTTAACATCCATTCTAAAAGATCTTCCCTTTACTCTAAGACTGTACCATTAGGTCCTAGTCTCTCCTACCAATGGAAACAACTTCCCAACATCCACTCTGTCCAGGCCATTCAGTATTCTGTGTGTTTCAATTAGATCACCCTCAATCTTCTAAACACTGAGTGGATATCCAGAGTTTCTCGTATGTTAAGCTGTCCATTTCTGGGATCATTCTTGTGAATTTTCTCTGAACTTGCTCCAGAGCCAGTACATCCATCCTGAGATATGGGGCTCAAAACTGTGCACAATACTCCAAATGTAGTCTGAGCAGAGCCTTATACAGTTCATCCCTGCTTTTATATTCAAGTCCTTTCGAAATAAATGCCATAATCGCATCACCCTTCCTAATTACTGACTCAATCTGCAAGTTTATCTTGAGAGAATCCTGGACTAGAACTCCCAAGTCTCTTTAACACTTAGTCATAGTCAGATATGTACAGCATGGAAACAGACTCTTCGGTCCAGCTTGTCCATGTCAAACAGATATCCCAAACTAATCTAGTCCCTTTGCCAGCACTTGACCCATATCCTTCTAAACCCTTCCTAATCATATACCCACCCAGATACCTTTTAAATGTTTCAATTGTACCAGCCTCCACCATCTCCTCTGGCAGCTCATTCCATAAGTTGCCCGTTATGTCTCTTCGATATCTTTCACCCTTCACCCTAAACCTATGCCCTCTAGTTTTGGACACTCCACCCTAGGGAAAAGACTTTGTCTATTTATCCTATCCATGCCTCTCATGATTTTATAAACCTCTATAAGTTCACCCCTCACCCTCTGACGCTTCAAGGAAAATGGCCGCAGCCTATTCAGCCTCCCCCATAGCTCAAATCCTCAACTCTGGCAACATTCTTGTGAATCTTTTCTGAACCTTTTCAAGTTTCACAACACCTTTCCGATAGGAAGGAGACCAGAATTGCATGCAATATTCCAACAGCGGCCTAACCAATGACCTGTACAGCCGGAACGTGACCTCCCAACTCCTGTACTCAATACTCTGACCAATAAAGGAAAGCATACCAAATGCCGCCTTCACTATCTTATGAACCTGCTCTCTTTATTCAGCAACATTCACTGAGACCTTACCATTAAGTGTACAAGTCCTGCAAAGATTTGTTTTCCCAAAATGTACCACCTCATATTTATCTAAATTAAACTCCATCTGCCATTTCTCAACCCGTTGGCCCATCTGTTCAAGATCCTGTTGTAACCTGAAGTAACCTTCTTCACTGTCCACTACACATCTAATTTTGGTGTCATTTGCAAAGTTACTAACTATACCTCTTATGCTCACATTAAAATCATTTATATAAATGACGAGAAGTAGTAAATCCAGCATCGATCCTTGTGTCACTAGTCATGAGGCCTCCAGTCTGGGAAACAACTCTCCTCCACCACCACCCTCCGTCTTCTACCTTTGAGCCAGTTCTGTCCCCAAATGGCTTGTTCCCTCTCTATTCCATGAGATCTAACCTTGCTAACCAGTCTCCCATGAGGAGCCTTGTCAAACACCTGATCCATATAGATCACATCCACTGTTCTGCCCTTATCAATCCTCTTTGTTACTTTTTAAAAAAAAAACTCAATCAAGTTCGTGAGACATGATTTCCCATGCACAAACCATGTTGACTATCCCTGATCAGTCCTTGCCTTTTCAAATACAAGTACATCCTGTCCTTCAAGATTCCTTCCAACAACTTGTCCACCACTGATGTCAAGCTCACCAATCAATAGTTCCTTGCTTTTTCCTTACCACCTTTCTTAACGTGGTACCACATTAGCCTATCTCCAGTCTTCCAGTACCTCTCCTATAATTATCGATGGGTGGCACGGTGGGTGGCACGGTGGCACAGTGGTTAGCACTGCTGCTGTTGGGCCGAAGGGCCTGTTTCCACACTGTAATCTAATCTAATCTAATCTAATCTAATCTAATATATCTCAGCAATGTGCCCAGCAATCACTTCCCTAACTTCCCACATAGATCAGGGTGCACCTGATCAGGTCTGTGGGATTTATCCACCTTTTATGCGTTTCAAAACATCCAGCACGCCCTCTGTAATATGGACATTTTTCAAGATGTCACCTACATTTTATATCTTCCATGTCCTTCTCCACAGTAACCACTTGTCTAGTTTTTTTTGTAAAGTTTAGATTCCCTACAGTATGGAACCAGGCCCTTTGGCCCAACAACTCCATACTGACCCTCCAAAGAGCAATCCACCCAGACCCATTACCCAACCCATATATTTACCCCTGATTAATGTACCTAACACACCTGACCGGCACATCTTTGGATTGTGGGAGGAAACTGGACCACCCGGAGGAAACCCATGCAGAGAATGTGCAAACTCCAAGCAGACAGGTCACCTGAGGCGGGAATTGAACCTGGGTCCCTGGTGCTGTGAGGCAGCAGTTCTAACCACTGAGCCACTGTACCGCCCTGTCTCCTGCAGCTCCACACAAAGGTCGCCTTGCTGATCTTTAAGGGGTGAAAATGTGTTGCTGGAAAAGCGCAGCAGGTCAGGCAGCATCCAAGGAGCAGGAGAATCGATGTTTCGGGCATGAGCCCTTCTTCAGGAAGGGCTTCCTGATCATCAGCCCTTCTTTAAGAGGCCCAATTCTCTCCCAAGTTACCCTTTTGTCCTTAATGTATTTGTAAAACCGCTTGGATTCTACTTGAGACTTCTGAATTTTCTTCCCATTTAGAAAATAATCCATGCTTTTATTCTTCCTATCAATCTGCATGACCTCACATTTTTTCATGTTGTACTCCATCTACCACTTCTTTGCCCACTTTCCTACTCTGTGCACATCCTTCTGCAGCCCCTCCTCAATGCTACCTATATTTGTATTGTCTGCAAACTTAGCCAGAATTCCCTCAGTCCCTTCATCTAGATCGTTAATGTATAAAGTGAAAGGTTGTGGTCCCAACAGTGAGTCTTGCGGAACACTACTTGTCACTGGCTGCCCACCTGAGAAGGACCCTTTAATCCCCATTCTCTGTTCTCTGGCAGAGAGACTAGCTTTTATCCAGGCTAGCACCCTGTCTCTAACACTGGGGGCCCTTCTCTGACTCAGTAGCCTCTCGTGCAGCACCTTGTCAAAGACCGCCTTGAAGTCCAAGTAGGTAACATTTATTTGGGCTAACCTGCTCATTACATCCTCCAAAGAATTCTAGAGATTTTTCAGGCATGACCTCCCCTTGATGAAACCATGCTGACTTTGCCCTATTTTACCATACACATCTAAGTGTTCAGAAATCTCATCCTTCACAGTGGATTCCAGGATCTACCCATGACAGAGGTTAGGCTAATTGATCTGTAATTTTCTGTCTTCTCCCTTACTCCATTTTTAAATAGGGGTGTTACGTTAGCAATTTTCTAGTTCTCTAGGACCCTCCCTGATTCTAGTGATTTCTGGAAAATTGCAGCTAACCCCTCCAGTATCTCTTCAGCTATCTCCCTTAGAATTGTGGGATGTGGTCCATCTGGTCCAAGTGATTTTATCCACTTTCAGGCCATTCAGTTTTTTCCAACAGCTTCTCCTTGGTGATGGCCACTTTACTCAGCTCTACCCATCACTCTTGAAATTTTGGAATATTACTGGTGTATTCCACTGTGCAGACTGATGCAAAGTAATTATTCAGATCATCAGCCATTTCCTTGTTCCCCATTACTATCTCTCCAGTGGCCCAGTGTCCACTTTTGCCTCTCTTTTGCCCTTTATTTATCTAAACCTCTTAGTCTTCCCTCATATTACTGATCAGTTTACCCTCCTATTTAATCTTCTCCCTCCTTACTCCTTTTTTAGTTGCCCTCTATTTGTCTTTATCAACTTCCCAGTCCTCTGGTTTCCCACTGCTTTTTGCTACATTATATGCTTTATCTTTTGATTTTATGCTATCCTTGACATCTCTTGTCAGCCATGATTGCCTAAACCTCCCTGTACCATGCTTCTTTTTCCTCGGGATGAATCTCTGCTGGGTCTCCTGAATTACTCCCAGAGATTCCTGCCATTGCTCTTCCACTGTCTTTCTTGTTAGGCTCCTCTCCCCGTCAATTCTACCAGCTTCTCCCTCATGCCTCTGTAATTGCCTTTTTTCACCTGAAATATCGTTATCTCTGATTCGTCCCTTCCAATTTTGTTCTGCACCACAGGCTGACTTAACCTTATTTTTTATACTGTGTGCATTCAGATATAACAACTTCAGTCCTTTATTAACCATCCCTCTTCTCATTGTCATTCATTTGACCACTGAACTTGTAGTTTGATTGCTAACCCTTTCGAGATACTCTGTCCTATTTGTATCTGTGCTGGAGATTTTAATAACCTCTCCTGAATTCTGCTCTCCTAACTCCTTTTTCAATTCGGCTTTTCTAATTTCCCCTTAAACTGGAAACCCTGCTCCACACGTTCACTTTCGAGCCCTGTCTACCAACTGCTCTGTCCTGAATGCTTTTGATCTGAGCTTATCTAGGCAAATGAAGAGTACTCCATTACTCCTGAGTTGTGCCTTTTTGACAGTGAACAGGCTTTCAGGAGTCCAGAGGTGAATTGCTTGTCTGAGAATTCCCAGTCTCTGACTGCTTTTGTGGCTGCAACATTCACATTTTTTGCTAATGGTAACACTGTCATATGTGAGAGTAATGAGAACCGAAGGAAAGAAGAATCCATCATTAAAAAAGGCTAAAAGAAATTTGTGCAAAGTCCAGATGCAACCATAAAATGAATCCAATAAGTCACTGAAGAAGTAGTAGAGCATGATTATAGCCATCAAACATGCACAATCTTAGCTTAAACAATAGTCATGCCAATTCACAATACATAGTGGGATACAAAGGAAATTAAAATTGCTGGAACTGAAGGACATAATAACACAATACAACTTAATGCAAGTTTACTTTGACCAAGGTTGTTGTAGTCCATAATGTGCCAATGCAAACAGGCATGTGACCACACTTGAAATAGAAGTTGGTAACTAACATGTGATTGCTGTAGAAACCTTTAGTTTCAATGGCATTAATCACCAGTAATTAATCTCCATGTCTTAGGTTATGATATTTGACCTAAACTACCATGTTTCTACTTGCCTGACAACAATAATATCCTCGTGTGGCTGAGACCAGATACTCGTGCCTTTTCCACGTGGATTGTTTGTAATCTGTTTGGAACTGGGCCAAGTGAACAACTACTGAAACAAAGCCAGATGTAAATCATTAAATTATCGCAATGAATGTAATAAGCCATAATTATGATCAGATCCACTTTATAATATAGTACATTTTCCCACATGATTGGATTTGATTTAAAATTATTTTTGACTCTTCTTTCCTACAGTGTGGCTGTCTTTCAACGTGTGTTTCTCTTTTGTTTTACGCTTTTTAGATTGAGAAAGGGAAGGTCTCCCAGTCCCCATACGAGGAACCAACAACTTCCAACAGAATGGGCTATATTTATTGCCTTAGCAAGATAAATGAATGAGCAGTTCATTATCAAGACTTGATGCACTTTATCAAAGCTAGTCCATTATTGGTCTTTGAAATACTTGTCTTTTTGTCTTTTTTTTAAAGCTTATGAGAATGTATTATACTTTAAAACACAACCTTTAAAGATTAATTGCTCAATCCTATCTTCTTTCTCTGTTCAAATGGTTAAAGGTTTGAAATATAACAAGTCTGAAAAGATTTTTTCAAAATATTTTTAAGGTTCCCTGTATAACAATAGAACACAGATCTGTGCAAATCCAAGTCTTGGCTATTGGCTTTGTCAAGACCACTTGTATTGTTTTTTGTGTACTAAAAATTGGTTAAAGATACTGCTTTAAATCAAAGAAACTGTGGAAGAAAATGTTGCCATTTTGCAGTACAAGTTACTGGAATTCATTAAGAGTTGTTTCTGCAATGTTGCTTTATTTGATTAGAGTTTGACCCAGATATTGTTTTTTTTTATGGGAATCAGTTGTGTATGTTGAAAAGTGCTGACCATAAGCCACTTGATGATTGGCTCATGGGCAATTGGCTACAACCCTGTGGACAATGTAGGAGAAATGCCTAGCCTGCAAAGGGAGAACTCTTTAAATCTTGCTCACTTTTAAATTCTAGTGGCAGCTGTTCTCCCTTGCTGCGCTCTCTGTAAATTCCCTTGTTAAACGAAAAAGGGTGAAAAAAACGAACTTGAGAGATACTGAAAGGCTGAATCTTCAACCAATTAATGAAGAATTTAAATCCATATATTCACAACCCTGTGTCCTCCGTTGAAAACCATTGAAAAGAACTAAAGAAAAACAAGGTTGTAATATCTGGATTACTCCTGGTGTTACGAACTAATGAGGGTAGGAATAGGAGGATAGAGCAGAAGTATGTATGATTGGGGAACTGGTGCAGGGGAGAAGGGTTCACATTTTTGGATCATTGGAATCTGAGTGAATCCTTAGAGTATAAAGGCAGTAGGAGTATACTAAAGATAGAAATCAGGAGGGCAAAAAGGGGACATGAGATAGCTTTGGCAAATAGAGTTAAGGAGAATTCAAAGGGTATTTACAAATTCATTAAGGACAGAAGAGTAACGAGGGAGAGATAGGGCCCCTCAAAGATCAGCAAGGTGGCTTTTGTGTGGAGCTGCAGGAAATGGGGGAGATACTAAACAAGTATTTTGCATCAGTATTTACTGTGGAAAAGTACATGGAAGATATAGAATGTAGGAAATAGATGGTAACATCTTGCAAAATGTCCTTATTACAGAGGAGGAAGTGCTGCATGTTTTGAAACGCATAAAAGCGGATAAATCCCCAGGATCTGATTAGGTTAACCCTAGAACTCTGTGGGAAGCTAGAGAAGTGATTGCTGGGCCTCTTGCTGAGGTATTTGTATCCCCTACAGTCATAGGTGAGGTGCTGGGAGACTGGAGGTTGGCTAATGTGGTGCCACTGTTTAAGAAAGATTGCAAGGACAAGCCAGGGAACTACAGACCAGCGGGTCTGATGTCAGTGGTGGTCAAGTTGTTGGAGGGAATCCTGAGGGACAGGATGTACATTTATTTGGAAAGGCAAGGATTGATTAGGGATAGTTAACATGGCTTTGTGTGTGGGAAATCAAGTCTCACAAACTTGATTGATTTTTTGAAGAAGTAACAAAGAAGATTGATGAGGGCAGGGCGGTAGATGTGATCTATGTGGACTTCAGTAAGGTGTTCGATAAGGTTCCCCATGGGAGACTGGTTAGCAAGGTTAGAACTAGCCATTTGTATACAGAACTGGCTCAAAGGTAGAAGACAGTGGGTGGTGGTGGAGGGTTGTTTTTCAGACTGGAGGCCTGTGACCATTGGAGTGCCACAAGAATCGCTGCTGGGTCTACTACTTTTCATCATTTATATAAATGATTTGAATGTGAGCATAAGAGGTATAGTTAGTAAGTTTGCAGATGACACCAAAATTGGAAGTGTAGTGGACAGCGAAGAAGGTTACCTCCCATTACGAGATCTTGATCAGATGCCAATTGGGCTGAGAGGTGGTAGATGGAGTTTAATTTAGATAAATGTGAGGTGCTACATTTTGGGAAAGCAAATATTAGCAGGGCTTATACATTTAATGGTTAAGTCCTAGGGAGTGCTGCTGAACAAAGTGACCTTGGATTGCAGGTTCATAGCTCCTTGAAAGTGGAGTTGCAGGTAGATAGGATAGTGAAGAAGGCATTTGGTATGCTTTCCTTTATTGGCCAGAGTATTGAGGAGTTGGGAGGTCATGTTGCAGCTGTACAGGACATTGGTTAGGCCACTGTTGGAATATTGCGTGCAGTTCTGGTCGCCTTCCTATCGGAAGGATGTTGTGAAACTTGAAAGGGTTCAGAAAAGATTTACAAGGATGTTGTCAGAGCTGGAAGATTTGAGATATAGGGAGAGGTTGATTTAGGCTAGGGCTGTTTTCCCTGGAGCGTCAGAGGCTGAGGGGTGACCTTTTATAGAGGTTTATATGATCATGAGAGGGATAGATAGGGTAAATAAACAAGGTCTTTCCTCTGTGGTGGGGGAGTCTAGAACTAGAGAGCATAGGTTTAGGTTGAGAGGGGAAAAATTTAAGTGACCGAAGGGGGCAACATTTTCACAGAGGGTGGTACATGTTTGGAATGAGCTGCCAGAGGATCTGGTGGAGGCTGGTACAATTACAACATTTAAAAGGCATCTGGCTGAGTACAGAGGAACCTCGATTAGTTGAACAAGATGAGCAGATAATTGATTATTCAGTTAATTGATTGATTGCCTCTCCTCCTGGGGCTCTGAGTTTCTGAAGTTTACTTTTTCCTTGCTCTGCCTGCCTTGTTCCCCCTCTCTGTCTCAGGGTTTGTCTCTCTCCATTCAGGAGACTAGGCAGCAGCACACCGCGTGCGAGCCCTCGCCCGACTCCAACCCTTTCCAAACCCATCCCACCCATTTGCAACCCCATCCTCCCACGCCCTCCTTCTCCTCCCCCCCCCCCCCACAGCGCAACATCTTTTTACTGCAACTTTTTAACAAGTTCCACCTTTGTCCTGTGCAGGACAATGTTGGACAGATTAACTAGGGAAGGGGGGGGTTTAGGGGGGGGTTCTACTCCTGTGTAGAAGTCCAGGGAAAGCGTGGGTAGGGAGGGCGAGAGAGAGAGGGAGGGCGGGCAAACTGTTAGTCATTTGGAGACGGTGCCTGGGCTCCCATCGATGTCCAGGACTGTTCTCTGTAATGTTTCAGTAAGCAGCATTCACTTTTAATTATTGTAAACGAAAGGCGCGATCAGTGTTGGAAACACCTCTTTGATGTAATATTTCTCTCGGGACTTTGAGATCATCTTCAGATAATCTGACATTTGGGTAAATGATATTCAGATAATCGCGGTTCCTCGATATGTGAATAAGAAGGTTTAGAGGGACATGGGCCATAGGACTCGATTAGTTTAAGATATCTGATTGGCGTGGAAGAATTGGACCAAAGGGTCTGTTTCCGTGCTGTCCATCTCTCTGACAATCTAATCTGGACTGCTGCCAGAACTCTGCTTAACTGGTATTTTTGTTCTTCCACCAGTTGTGATGTCTATGACTCATCTCTTTGTATGCTTGTGTATGGGAAGAAAGTTTTTTAAAAATGCAATGTTTAACTTGGTGTTATGAGTTAGTAATTCATTTTTTTGTCTTGCCATTGGCTTAAAAGCTTTTTTGATTATATTTTATGCTTTTGTATATCAGCTGGGACTGGTTGGAATAAAAAGGCCATTTATTTCTCTACTGTAATCCTGTGTCATGATAGATTCCTCTAGTTCATCCAAGGTATAATTGATTTTGTGGTTTTCTGCGGGTCTTGTTTTGACTGAAGAGTTTCTTGACAAAAAAAACGCGACTATGGAAGACAGAAATCCGAAGCAAAACCGATATTGCTGGAGAAACTCCGCAGGCCTGGCAACATCTATAGAGAGAAATCAGAGTTAACATTTCTGGTCTAGTGATCATCCTTCAGAACCAGTATCTAAGAACGGTCACTGGATCTGAAATGCAAACTCTACTTTCTCTCCACAGATGTTACTAGACCTGAGAGTTTCTTCAACAATTTCTGTTTTGTTGTGAAGAGTCTGTAGGGTTGGTAGGGAGGTCTGTAGACTTTGCAGTGAATATTGTCATCATTGGTGCTTGGGGGAATCTTCTACAGCTGTCTTTGGGCACATCTTATTTACCATGTTTGGTATAGTTTCTTGAACCATGCTGAACCAAATTTCAGTGCTTGATTCCATATGGACAGTTTTTGTTTCATGAGAGAGAATCTGTCATGCTCAGGTTTGTAAAGCTCTTTGTTAAGGTGTCATTGTATCATTTGTGCTGACAATGTTGATGCCATTTGCCCGTATAAGATAATCTTGGAGAATCTGCTGATTTGTTCATGTGTGAGAGAGTGCCTGCTAAAGTGGTCTTGAATTTCTGGATAATCCCTTTCATTCTGTTGGGTCCAGAATGAGGAATTTGATTTTAGTTCTTATGGACCTCTGATATCTTCGACAGAAATGTTTGGATGTGGTAACTGTAGCAGACACTGGATTCTGTGAACCATGCTGAACCAAATTTCAGTGCTTGATTCCATATGGACAGTTTTTGTTTCATGAGAGAGAATCTGTCATGCTCAGGTTTGTAAAGCTCTTTGTTAAGGCTCCTTTGAGATGGACAGCACGGAAACAGACCCTTTGGTCCAATTCTTCCACGCCAATCAGAGATTTTGATAATTAGAAACCACAACTTGTTGCTTGATGCTGCTGGTTCCTACAAATGTTTTGGTCATCTCATCACAGACACAAAAAACATCCAACAATGCCATCATGCAGTAGGTACGTGAATTTGACCAGTTTGCTTGCACATCCTAGCTTGGAGAGCAAGTGATAGAGGACAGGTTGATTCACAATTAAAGCTTTTAGTTAGGATTATGAACAGATGTACAAATCCAGATTTTTCTTCACTTTTCTACATAAATGAAGATAAAGCAGGTCTGCAAAATGGAAATATGTGGCGCTGGAAAAGCACAGTTAGTCAGACAGCATCCGAAGAGCTGGAGAACCGATGTTGATACACACGGCATCAACATAGATTTCACCAATTTCCTTCCCCCCCCCCAACCACCTCATCCCCGATCCAACCCTCCAACTCCGCACCACCCTCTTGAACTTGTCCCACCAATCCATCTTCCTTCCCACCTATTCACTCCACCCTCCACTCCGACCTATCACCATCACCTCCCCCACCTGCATCTACCTATCACCCTCCCAACTCCCTTCCCCACAGCTACACCCCCTCCTGTTTAGCTCTCAGGACCACCACCACCACCACATTCCTGATGAAGGGCTTACACCCGAAATGTTGACTCTCCTGCTCCTTGGATGCTGCCTGACCTGCTGTGCTTTTCCAGCACCACACTTTTTGACTCTGATCTGCAG
>NC_057713.1:133052816-133079603 GCF_004010195.1 Chiloscyllium plagiosum
ATTGTCAACCATTTGGGATTTCAAGGCAGTTTCTGGTCACTAATAAAAGCTCCTCTTGTTTTGTTATGGACCACAGTTTTCTCACAAATGGAGAAGATGCTCTGGTTCAAAGTATATTAATTTAGGTAATTTTGAAATATAATGAGTCAGAAATTAAACCAGATTTCTACACCCTAGTTTCTTACAGCAGTAGTGGATTTCCATATGCCTCCTAAAGTGGTAATATTACCCATCTATTAAGTCACTTACACGTTGGGAAGGAATGTAACTTTCATTTTCGACATGCTGACCACCTAATTTGTATTACTAGTGACATCCGATTTGAAGCATACACTTCAGCAAGATTTGACCATTACGCTTTAAGTTACACTTTTATAAGCTTAGACTGGTAATTAACCAACAGATTGCTGTGATGCTGTTTTTCAGCAGGAACTCCTCAGACATGAGGGGTAGTGGAAGACATTCCATACCTATAAATATTGTCAGTTAGGGAACAGGAAATCTTATTCGGCCAAAAATCTAGCTTGCCCTGCCTTCCATTCATGAAGACCAGACCTCAATGAAAATCAATTATTCTTTTAAATCCTCTTTATTGAATTCTTTTTGAACTATGTTTGAATGTATGCCTTAGTTTTTTAGGGCTCCTATTATTCAATGGTGATTGAAATATTTGGCTGTCATTGTTCCCTTTATTTCATTCTTTGTAACTAGATGGAAAATCATTTCTGTGAGTAAGGAAGAAATGCAAACGTTTTACGTTTCAACTAAATATTAACTTAATAGGTTACCAACGCTTAATATATTGGTTTCCAGAAGGTATTGGGTAACTTGAACTGCTAATCTCAGTTTAAGCAATTTGTATGCCACCTGTGATTTAGTGGGTAGCACCTTTGCCTTCATCAGAAGGTTGTGTTTGAATGCCATTCTAGGACTTGAATGTAACTGTCTAAGCAGATATTTCAGCACAGTACCAAGACACTTCTGAACTATCAGAAATCTGAAGAAGGCGTTTGGTGTGCTTTCCTTTATTGGCCAGAGTATTGAGTACGGGAGTTGGGAGGTCATGTTGCGGCTGTACAGGACATTGGTTAGGTGACTGTTGGAATATTGCGTGCAATTCTGGTCTCCATCCTATTGGAAAAATGTTGTGAAACTTGAAAGGATTCAGAAAGGATTTACAAGGATGTTGCCAGGGTTGGAGGATTTGAGCTATAGGGAGAGGTTGAATAAGCTGGGGCTGTTTTCCCTGGAGCATCGGAGGCTGAGGCGTGACATTATAGATGTTTATAAAATCATGAGGGGTATGGATAGGATAAATAGGCAATGTCTCTTCCCTCGGGTGAGGACACCAGAACCAGAGGGCATAGATTTAAGGTGAGATGGGAAAGATATAAAAGAGACCTAAGGGGCAACTTTTTCATGCAGAGGGTGGTACGTGTATGGAATGAGCTGCCAGAGGAAGTGGTGGAGGCTGGTGCAATTGCAACATTTAAAAGGCATCTGAATGGGTGTATGAATAGAAAGGGTTTGGAGGGATATGGGCTGGGTGCTGGCATGTAGGACTAGATTGGGTTGGGATATCTGGTCAGCATGGACAAGTCGGACCGAAGGTCTGTTTTCATGCTGTACATCTCTATGACTCTATGACTAAATGCAGTATTTCACATGAGATATTATTTCACACTTCTTGACACACAAAAAGATTGAGGAGAAAGTGAGGTCTGCAGATGCTGGAGATCAGAGCTGAAAATGTGTTGCTGGAAAAGCGCAGCAGGTCAGGCAGCATCCAGGGAACAGGAGAATCGACGTTTCGGGCATAAGCCCTTCTTCAGGAATCCCTTCCTGAAGAAGGGCTTATGCCCGAAACGTCGATTCTCCTGTTCCCTGGATGCTGCCTGACCTGCTGCGCTTTTCCAGCAACACATTTTCAACACAAAAAGATTCCATGGCTGAATTTGAAAGGAGTGCAAGGCATTATTCCTGGTGTTCTGGCCAATATTTATTCCACAATTAATACCACAAAGCAGATAATCTGGTCATTATTTCCTTTCTGTTGTAGGATTCCTGAGAGCAAATTATGTACTTTATTTCCTTGTTACAGCAGTGCCTTATGCTTTATAGCCGAGGATTAAAAAAAAACTTTTTTTGTGCTATTATTATTTGAGTAAGGAGTCTTCAAACTCTTCCTCAAAAGGTGTTGGAAGAAAATCAGTGGTTTTAGAAGTGAAATGGGTAGGCTCGTGGTTTGCAATGGGTTAAAAGGATATTAGGTGTTGGTGGGGAATTGTGTATTTGAGGTTAGAGTCTGATCAGTGATTTTAATAAATGGCAGAGCAGATTTGAGGCCAAATAGCCTACTTCTCCTTGTTCGTACATTAATTCAGTTTTGTAGTCTTTTCATCTTGCCTGCCTTGTCTCAAATATACTCAACATTTTATCTTTTTGACCATAGTTTTATTTACTTCCACTTAACTATCATCTTTTACTTTGCAAGCACAGGAGATTAATTCACTCCTTGACTTTTTTATTATCATTTCATTGAATCATAGCTGTTGCTTTTTTTCCAAGTTCTGATGAGATATTGTCCTTGTGTGGTTCATTTCTGGTTTACAACCATTACCAGAGAGTCGTTTGAAATGATTCTTCTCCCGCGCCTGCATTATTACTTCCTGCAGTTCTCCAGGACCCTATTCCTTACACCAACTGCTGCTCCTTTCACTCCCTACTGACGCACACATGCATGAACACGCATGTACGCACCATACGTATCCAAAAGCCAAGTTGTATGTGCGTGGTAAAGGCACCCACTGCTGTACAACATTAATTCTGTCCATTTGTCTACTGTGCTTATTTTGTTACTTTGGTTTTGTTACCTTTAGTATTGGGTGAGTAGGAATTTCCATCCGTTAAATATTGTGAAGACCGTAGTAATTATCTTTGTTCCCCACCGCAATTCCATTCCAAAGCCAAGTTGCGTTCTCGACTCCTTCCTGTCTACTGAGGCTGACCAAGACTGCTTGCAAATGTGGTACTGTTTTGATCCTGAATTGAAATTCTGATCCATAGATCCTCTATTATCAACAATTTCACTTGCACGTTTGTAGCATCACTGTCTCTGCCCTGCCTACCCTCTGTTCCTCTGTTTAAATTCTATTGCCTCTCAGAGCCATTGCAGTCTTCATGAAATTGAGCTTGTGTAAAAATCTGCTCCCCTCCCCCCCATCTTAACTTGCATTCATTTATGTGTTTGTTAATGTATATTGACTTCAATACCAGCAATGTCTCAGTTTTAAATTCCCTTTGTTTACAACACTTTCTCTGGCCTTGTTTCCCACATTGCGTAATTTCCCCCAGCCCTGTGTCGTCTCTGTTGATCAAAGTCTGACCCTTTGTGCATATCTAAGCTCATTTGATCCACCATTGACTGTAGTTATTTTCAAATCAACATATTCTCCTGGCTTAGCGATTGCGTCCCTGTGGTGCATTGGTAGTCCCCACCATTGGCAGTGGGAACTAAATATCCAAACCTGAGAATTGGGGCAGAATATTCTTAACTAGTCTTAAGTCAATCTAACATAAGCTTATTTATCAGAAAATTAAGATGATTTGCCCCTTGAATCACAAAAGAAACTAAATGATTAACTTTTAAAGAAGGTGTATTTACATTCCGAGTTGAGTGTTAAATTTTGGGCTGGCCTGGGCATTAGGTTTGTGAAGTGTAAATTGGATGTCAAAGTCTGAGCTCGCACCTAAGCAAAGTGGGATAAAGCTAGTTTTCCGGTGTGTCTCATTCTGCTTCAGTCTGATACCTGTTACATTTTTCACCTCCCAGAGCAGTGGGGACTACTGCACCATCAACAAAAAGCTGGAGGGCCCTCTAAGCTGATACCAATTGGGGCATTCCACACTTGAATTGGCCGCTCTCCTAGTTGGCAACCAGTTGTCCACCCCAGCTCTGTTACCACCTACACAGCTTGGGAGAGCTCTGCTGAGTATCAGCCAACTTGAGAACGTGCGAATATATAAAGGAAATTCAGTTTGCATACAAATGGCAGAAATTTAAATGAACACTTTCATTTGGTAAATTGAAGAATTATTCCAGATGCCATGTGTTAGATGACTTAAAATGGTTACACTTGGGACACTCGGTACAACATTTTGTAACATTTATTGTAACAACTGTGCTATTAACTAACTCAGACTGCAGGTGCAAACCTTCACTATTCCTATACTTCTAACCCTGGCTCACAAACCTAAAAGCTTTTTTTTCTAAATAATGAATCTCCCTTTACACATTTGGTGAGGAAAGCCAATGTGTCACTAATATAGATATTTTTAAGTTGGTATGTTGTCTCTGTCTCTGTCTGTCCCCCGTCTCTCTGTCTCCCTCTCTCTGTCTCTCTCTTTCCCTTCCTACCGTTGAAACACATTCACCACCCTTGGATGTGTGGCAGTGTATCTGGTAAGTACCTGAGGTAAATAGATCGTCGAGGTTCTAAATTTAATTTTTAAATTTGCTAGTTTGATCTTGATTGTGGCAATGGCAGGAATGCTTAATTGGCCTTGGTGCTCTGGTTTCGGGAAAAGCAAGTTTTGATCATATAATTGTTTGCCAGAAATTCGTGTTTTACAGTAAAGGAAAGTATTACTTCACAAAAAATAACTAAAAGGATTGAAGAATTAACTTTGAATTTTAGGTCAGATTTTACAGGATTTTATTTTTTGGCATCATTGATGTTGGAAGAAAAATAGATGTGATCCTCTTGAGTTATGTTCAAAGAGCTACACTTATGGCCATTAAGCACTTGGGAAACAGCTTGAGTTTTTAACTGAAGCATCTCCTGTTTTAACAAAAGTGTTTAATTTCAATTCCTGAGATGGAGTTGCTCCTTCAAAACATATATTTTGAAGAAAAATGACTTTCAACTTTTGCAAGTGTGTAATACAGAAGGATTTCACCATTGGTGGCCAGTTAAAGCCAATGCCTTTTTGTTAAAGAGTACCTCCACATTTGGAAAGATTCTTCACAGTTGAACTTTTGACAACCTGGCGCTGTTTATACTCTGAAGATCCTGAGATAATCACTTGATGGAAAATAGTCAACTTAGGTCTTCCAGTAACTTATTGTATTGGGGAGAAATCAATTTTCTGTTCCTTTTTCTAGCAGCATTATATGCTTTGTTATTTGTGGGACAGACGCAAGCTCAGCATAGTTGTGGATGTTATGGTCCTGCTAAATTTAGTATGTGAACCTTTTTTCTTCCTTTTAATACATGTACCAATTGGTTAGCTGTTGAGCAGCTCAAGACTGCTTATGATTCCTAGCAAGCATGAAGTGGGCCAGTTCTGGAGAGTGATAAGGCCAATCAGTGGATTGGCTGGATGTCAGAGGTTAAAGTGAGGGTGATTTACAGTTGCAATGAGGTGGGGATGGCGAGACAGAGCTGTTGCTGTCCCTGTCGCACAAAAGCACACTGTCTTCACGACTGGCAGCACTCTCCTTCCTATCATTACCAATCTTCCAAGCCAAGGAAGCCCAGTCAGCAGTTTCTAACTTTAACTTGGACCCCTAAGTATTCTGTGGGAGCTGGTTTCAAATATATTATTGGAGATTTTCTTTTCCTGTAGTAATGGGATGGACCTTACAGCTCCTTAAGCCTATTTTATCATTCAATAATGTAGAGAAACTGGTGTTGGACTGGGATGGATAAAGTTAAAAATCTCACACCAGGTTATAGTCCAGCAGGTTTATTTCGAAGCACTAGCTTTTGGAGCATCGCTCCTTCATCAGGTGGTTGTGGAGTATAAGGTTGTAAGACACAGAATTTATAGCAAAAGATTACAGTGACATGCAACTCAAATGATATTTGAACAAACCTGGGTTGTTAAGTCTTTCATCTTTCAGAATGGGTTGCAGATTTTGGTTCATTAATATGTAAATCCCAGAACTACTTTCAAGTCACCTTTTCGAGTTAACTTAAGGTTTATAACAAAAGCTGACATCTCAGCTCAGACAATGCCTTAAAAATTGTGAGGTCAGAGTCTGTCTGTACCTCAATCTTGAGCCAGACTGGTTATATTTCCAAAGTGCAATTTATAAAATATGCATTTTGACTGCCTGCAGATTGTGCATTTTTTTGAGCAAAACAGAATGTATCTGCAAATACAAATTCACCCCATCGACTTGTGTGTGCGAGAGAGAGAGAGAGAGAGAGATAGATAGAGAGTGCACGTGAGAGTGTGTGTGTGTGTGTGTGTGTATAGTGGGGTCACCTGTCGTGTGACATGTACCTAAGAATCTCCCTGTTGAGGCCATCCAGTGAAGATGGTTTGGGACCCGTTTACTTGAGAAAGAGTGTACTGGCAGTAGAGGGGGTACAGAGGAGGTTCACTAGCTTGATTCCGGAGTTGAGGGGGTTGGTTTATGAGGAGAGACTGAGTAGATTGGGATTATATTCATTGAAATTCAGAAGATTCAGGGGGGATCTTATAAAAACTTATAAAATTATGAAGGATAAGAAGTAGAGAGGATGTTTCCACTGGCAGGTGAAGCTAGGACAAAAGGGCATCGCCTGAAGATTAGAGGGAGCAGATTTAGGAGAATTAAGAAGGAACATCTTCAACCAGAGGGTTGTTAATGGATGGAATTCTTTGTCCAGCGAAGTAGTTGACACTACTTCAGTAAATGTTTTTAAAACTAACGTAGATTTTATTTGAACAATAAAAGAATTAAGGGATTTGGTGAGACTGCGGGTAAGTGGATCTGAGTCCATGAAAAGATCAGTCATGATCTTACTGAGTAGCAGAGCAGGCATGAGGGGCCAGATGGCCTACCCCTGCTCCTAGTTCTTGCGTTATAAAACCTTAAGTTATTTTGAGACTGTGACTTAAAAGAAGTTCTGGGATTTACATATTAACAATCCGAAACCTGCAACCCATTCTAAAAGATGAAAGACTTAACAATCCAGCTTTGTTCAATATGTCATTTGAGTTGCATGCCACTGGAATCTTTTGCTATAAATTCTGTGTCTTATGATCTTTATACTCCAACCACCTGATGAAGGAGCAGCGCTCTGAAAGCTAGTGCTTCCAAATAAACCTGTTGGACGATAACCTGATTTGGAGGTGCTGGTATTGGACTGCGGTGTACAAACCACACAACACCAGGTGATAGTGGAGACGTGAGGAAAGTCTTGGTGCGGTGCTCATTCTCATTGATAATGTGTTGCTGTCCTCGTGGGTCTGCTCCTGAGCCTGGCCAAATTGGCCATAAACAGATCCAGGCAGCGGGTCATGGAGGGGGTCGTTGTGGCCGATTGCCTGCCCCTCTTGTGTGGTTACGTTCGAGCCCAGGTGTCTCTGGAGAAGGAGACGCAATGTCCACCAACACCCTTGTTGTTCAGGGAGAGGTGGGCATCGCAGGGAGTGGAGTGTTTTATTTCCCCCTCCAACTCTATTTTGATTTAATCCCTGCCCTCCCCTTCATGTTTTTGATCACGCAGCCTTGCTGGGTGTGTGTCTGGGGAGGTGAGAAGGGCATTGCTTGTCATTGACCACTCTGGTTTAGATTAGATTACATTACTTACAGTGTGGAAACAGGCACTTCAGCCCAACAAGTCCACACCGACCCTCCGAAGAGCAACCCACCCAGACCCGTTCCCCTACATTTACCCCTTCACCTAACACTATGGGCGATTCACCTGACCTGCACATCTTTGGACTGTGGGAGGAAACCAGAGCACCCGGAGAAAACCCAAGCAGACACGGGGAGAATGGGCAAACTCCACACAGATAGTTGCCCGAGGCGGGAATTGAACCCGAGTCTCTGGCGTGTATGAGGAAGCAGTGCTAACCACTGGGCCACCGTGCTGTTTCCTTCCTGGTGGTGGTGAAATATAAATAAAGATTTATGCACATGTTGTTTTTCACTGTTTCCTGCACCTGCACACACACGACATGGGTGCTGGAGAAAATACAAAAAAAAGTGTTGCAGGCTGTAAAGAACATGGTGTAGTTTTTCAGCTCCTGAGAAGTACTGCGTGATAAATCATGTCTCACAAACTTGACTGAGTTTTTTGAAGAAGTAACAAAGAGGATTGATGAGGGCAGAGCGGTAAATGTGATCTATGTGGGCTTCAGTAAGGTGTTCGACAAGGTTCCCCATGGGAAACTGGTTAGCAAGGTTAGATCTCACGGAATACAGGGAGAACTAGCCATTTGGATACAGACGTGGCTCAAAGGTAGAAGACGTGATAGTGGAGGGTTGTTTTTCAAACTGGAGGCCTGTGACCAGTGGAGTGCTACAAGGATCGGTGCTGGGTCCTCTACCTTTTGTCATGTATATAAATGATTTGGATGCGAGCATAAGAGGTACAGTTAGTAAGTTTGCAGATGACACCAAAATTGGAGGTGTAGTGGACAGCGAAGAAGGTTACCTCTGATTACAACAGGGTCTTGATCAGATGGGCCAATAGAAGTGGCAGATGGAGTTTAATTCAGATAAATGCGAGGTGATGCATTTTGGGAAAGCAAATCTTAGCAGAACTTATACACTTAATGGTAAGGTCCTAGGGAGTGTTGCAGAACAAAGAGACCTTGGAGTGCAGGCTCACAGCTCCTTGAAAGTGGAGTTGCAGGTAGATAGGATAGTGAAGAAGGTGTTTGGTATGCTTTCCTTTATTGGTCAGAGTATTGAGTACAGGAGTGGGAGGTCATGTTGCAGCTGTACAGGACATTGGTAAGGCCACTGTTGGAATATTGCGTGCAGTTCTGGTCTCCTTCCTATCGGAAAGATGTTGTGAAACTTGAAAGGGTTCAGAAAAGATTTACAAGGATGTTGCCAGGGTTGGAGGATTTGAGCTACAGGGAGAGGCTGAACAGGTTGGGCTGTTTTCCATGGAGCATCGGAGGCTGAGGATGCCCTTACAGAGATTTACAAAATTATGAGGGGAATGGATAGAATAAATTGGCAAAGTCTTTTCCCTGTGGTGGGGTGAGTCCAGAACTAGAGGGCATAGGTTTGGGGTGAGAGGGGCAAGATATAAAAGAGACCTAAGGGGCAACTTTTTAACACAGAGGGTGGTACGTGTATGGCATGAGCTGCCAGAGGAAGTGGTGGAGGCTGGTACAATTGCAACATTTAAAAGGCATTTGGGATGGGTATCTGAATAGGAAAGTTTGGAGGGATATGGGCCGGATGCTGGCAGGTGGGACTAGATTAAGTTGGGATATCCGGTCGGCATGGACGAGTTAGACCGAAGGGTCTCTTTCCATGTTGTACATCTCTATGACTCAACTGGAGAACAAAGGGTAGCCTGTCGGTTGCAGCTCGAGTCTGTCTCCTGAGGAGGTCATTAAGGTACTTCGGAACTGGCAGTCGATGAGTTGAGCATTGTACCCCGTTCTCAAGGATGTCTTCATAAGTACTTCCAAGTGCCTATCACGTTCCTCATCTGAACAGATCCTATGTATGCGTAGGGCTTCTCCATAGGGAATGGTTGTTTAAAATGTTTCGGGTGGAAGCTGGAGAAGTGTAGCATCGTGAGGTTATCCATGGGTTTGTCGTAGAGTGAGGTGTTGAGGTGCCCATTCTTGATGGAGATGCATGTGTCCAAGAGTGAGACAGATACTTAAGAGTAGTCCATGTTGAGTTTGATATGGGATGCAACTTGTTGGTTTCACTGTGTAGTTGTTTCAGTGACTCCTTGCTATGTGTCCAGAGGAAGAAAATGAGGTCGTGCATAGAGAAGTTGTCTTCTTCGAACTTGTGCATGAAAATGTTGGCATATTGGAGTGCAAATTTGGTACCCGTGGCTGTTCTGTTTGTCTGGATGAAGAACGGGTTGTCAAAGGTGAAAACGTTGTGGTCGAGGATAAAGCAGCTGAGTTGCAGGATGGTGCTCAGGGATTGGCAGTTGGTGCTGAGTACTGAGGCTGTTGCCGCGATCCCGTCATTATGGGGCATGCTGGCATAGAGTGCTGAAATGCTCATTGTGACGAGGAATATTCCCAGTTCAACTGATCTGTGGGTGTTGACTTTCTGTGAGAAATCTGTAGTGTCGTGACAGAAGCTGGGGTCTACTACAGGTGACCTGAATGCACTACACGCGCTGTCTCATGCACACACATGCACACTCCTCCAGACCCATACATATCCACTTGCTCCCACACAGGCCCTTTCACAGACATATACCCCTTTACACTCTCAGATGATAATTTCCTAGCTCCACACACACACACACACACACACACACACACAGTTTGTGGGGTGAATTTGTACTTGCAGAATTACATTTTGTTTTATTCAAAAACTGCATGAATCAATGTAAGATTCTGTAAATCCCTTTTTTAGAAATAGAATCAGTCTGAAGATTGGGGCATAGACAGCCTCACACAGGGCACCTCACACTTTCAGTGCATTATCTGAGCAGATATGGCACCTATTGTTAAAGTTCACTTGAGAATGTAACTTGTTTTTTAAAAAAAGTTCTAGATTTACATATGAAAGAACTGAAACCAACATGGTCATTCTAAAAGATGAGAGATTTAATAAACAATCCAGGTTTTTTTCAATATATAATTTCAATTGCATCACACTGTAAACTTTTGCTATAAATTCTGTCTTACGATCTAATACACCACGGCCGCTTGATGAAGGAGCAGCGCTCCAAAAGTTAGTGCTTCCAAAAAGACCTGTTGGACTATCACCTGGTGTTGTCATTGTTAACCTTGTTCAGTAAGAGATTTGCTACATATCCCTTAGTACATTTGTTAAATTTTTTAAAAATCATGAATTTTAGGTTTAAAGTATAGTAGTAACAATCAATCTAACCTTGGATATCAAAATTCCAAATTTCTTAATCATTCTTTTCATGGCGAATCTTTTTGTAACTTCGGTCCCTCGGAACTGGCTCTTCAAACTAAGTCCCCTAATCCGGGCTGTAGAAATTGTTTCTACCTTCTGTCTCTGGTCCCCATTACTGTCTTGAAAGCTTTGATCAGATCTCCTCTTGAGCAACTAAATTCTAGCAAATACCTACTAGTTTGTGTAACCCCAGCCTATTATTTAGCTCTTAGTTCAGATATCATTCTGGTGCCTCTTCTTTGCACTCCTTCAAAGGTCATTGTATTCTTGCCAAGATGTGGCCTAGATTTGCAGTCTGTGCCTGCCAGCAGTTTTCTATTGCTTTAGTATAACATCTACCCTGCCCCTTCTGTCTGTCATCTTCTAGGTAAAATGAGCATTCCATTAGCCTTTTTTTTTGATTTATTTTCTGTACTTAATACATCTCTTGGGATCTTCACTGTTTCTACCTTATCACCGTTTAGAAAGTGTGTTCTATCCTTTTCAGGTCCTAAACGGAAGACCCCCATATGTTCATACTTTTCAGAACTTCTCTCTCTCCAAGACAAGAACCCAAAAATCTTAAATTCATTTCCACAGAAAAGGCATTTGGCATGTGCACAGCAAATAGGGGCTTGTTAACTTTTCTACATTAAGTTTAACTCTCCCTTGATCATCATGTGCCTGTCATAGTAGAACTAATATTTCATGTGAAATTTTCTTCATGTCTCTGTAATAAAATAGAATCTTCTACAGAGTGGAAGCAGGCTATTCAACCCTCTGAAAACCCCAACCCACCTTCGCTACTCTCTCCAACCCTGTAACTTGCCATTTCCTACGGCTAAGCCACTAACCGTGGGTGGCATGGTGGCACAGTGGTTAGCACTGCTGCCTCACAGCGCCAGAGACCCGGGTTCAATTCCCTCCTTGGGCGACTGACTGTGTGGAGTTTGCACATTCTCCCTGTATCTGCGTGGGTTTCCTCCGGGTGCTCCGGTTTCCTCCCACAGTCCAAAAATGTGCAGGTCAGGTGAATTGGCCATGCTAAATTGCCCATACTGTTAGGTGCAGGGGTAAATGTAGGGGTATGGGTCTGGGTGGGTTGCACTTCGGGTCGGTGTGGACTTGTTGGGCCGAAGGGCCTGTTTCCACACTGTAAGTAATCTAATCTAATCTAACCTGTGGGAAGAAACCAGAGCATTGGAAGAAAACTCTCCAACATGGGGAGAATGTGCAAACTTCACACAGATAGTTGCCTGAGGCTGGAATTGAAACCAGGTCCCTGGTGCTGTGTGGCAGCAGTGCTAGCCACCATGTCCCTGTAATAGCTCTACAAATTCTTAAAGTGCATTTGTATAGTCCTTTCATGACTTCGAATGATGTCAAATTCTATTACTGTTAATAAATTACCTTTTGAATTGATGTTAATCTTTTCATATGGGAACATGGCAATTTTTTATTTGCATTGCATGATCCTATAAATAGCAATTAAGTGTGGATGAGGTAATGTGTTTTTGATGTTGGTTGAGGGGCAAATATTGACCAGGAAACACAAGAGAATTCTCTTTGACACTGTGCCATGGGGTCTCAACCTGAGAGGTTTGGTGCGAGTTTGTTAATCACTCAAGCTTTCATTCTCACAGAAGGTTCACATTTCAATGATCTTGGTGAACCCTGGTCTGACAGTGTACTTCATTGGTCTAGAGTGCTCTGGCTCTATCTTTCAAAAGCCACAACCACCATCAAAATTCAGAATGTATGCCAGTTTCCCAATGATTTGGTGAGCTATGTCAGTACTTATGTTACCAATTTCGTATGGGGTTATCAGGGTGGGTGAGAAAAAGGGAGAAATGTTGGGTGAACCATGACTGTATTGAATGGTGTGTAGGGCTTGATAAGCTGAATAAGGCCATAAGAAATAGGAACTGTAGGAGGCCATTCAGTCTCTACTGATCAAGATCAATCTGTCTCACCATTACGTTTGCACAAGATCTGTGCCCCACAGCTTTCAGAGGGCAAGGTTCTTTGAAATGCTTGCCACAAACAGATGAAATGCCTCCTCATCTCAGCAGCACTTTGTTCTCGGACTATGTCCTCTGATCATGGAATGTCCCATGAGGGGAACATCATCTCTGCATTTACCCAGTCAAACCCCAATAGAATCTGATACGTTTCAAAGGGGTCACCTGTCATTCTTCCAAACTCCAGTGAGCAGAATCCCAAACTGCTTAGCCTTTGCTCATGAGACAATCCGCTCCATATCAGGGTTCATCCCAGTGAACCTTCTCTGAACTGTCTCCAATGAAATGACATATTTCCTTAAATAAGGAACTGAAACTGCCCACCATACTCTCGTGGTCTCACCAGCACTTTGTACAGATGCAGTAAGACTACCCCACATTTATTTTCCAAAATCCTTGAGATAAGGGCCAACATTCCATTAGGCTTCCTGATTATCTGCTCCACCTGTGTACTAGCTTTCTGTGTTTAATGCACAAGACACCCAAGTCCTTTTGTGTTGCAGATTTCTGCAGATTTTCTCTATTTAAATAATATTGTTCTTTTGTTCTCTCTTCCAAAATGAACCACTTCACGTTTCCCACTTTATACTCCATTTACCAACTTTTTGCCCACTTACTTAACCTATCAGTATCTCTCCTCTGAAGGTCACGTAGTTATCCTCAATGCAGTGTGTGTTTGTTGTGCATTGGTGATTCTCTGGTTTCTCTGAGAGAGATTATATCCTAATTGCTGTTTGGGCCTCAGGATGTTGAAACCCTTCTGGAGCTATGTCCCCTGGGCGTGTCTCAAGGATAGATCAGTGATAAGACTCAGTCCAGCAGTCAGCACTGTGCATTGCTTTTGTTGCATGCGCATCCTGCCTGTCTCTTTGCCTTGTGCTGAAGTAGTCAATTAGATATCAGTGCATTGAACAGGAATGCATCCAATTTGTCTTGTTACAATTAGGGAGATAATAGCTATTTAAGCAATTGTGCTTAGCAGGCACATCTTGAGCATGAGACCATTGCAGCTAGACCTCTGACCCCCTTCTAATACCTAATGATCTGCACCAAACTTATTTTGAAGTCACCAAAAATTTAATTCCCAAGTGCTGACTATCCCCTTAATCCCAAACACTCTTGATTTTTGAATAAGACTTTGAAATGGTACTTATCTAATTGCATTTTCAAAGTCTGCATTTACATTTACAGAGGAATCTCGATTATTCGAAGGACATAGGTGGGGAGTATTTGCTCGGTTAATCGAATTCCGGGTAATCGAATGCCGGATGACATAGTTTAGCCGAGCATCGGGACATTGCGATTAGATTAGATTAGATTAGATTAGATTATTTTGCAGTGTGGAAACAGGCCCTTCGGCCCAACAAGTCCACACCGACCCGCCGAAGCGCAAACCACCCATACCCCTACATTTACCCCTTACCTAACACTACGGATAATTTAGCATGGCCAATTCACCTGACCTGCACATCTTTGGACTGTGGGAGGAAACCGGAGCACCCGGAGGAAACCCACGCAGACACAGGGAGAATGTGCAAACTCCACACAGTCAGTCGCCTGAGGCGGGAATCGAACCTGGGTCTCTGGCGCTGTGAGGCAGCAGTGCTAACCACTGTGCCACCGTGCCGCCCAGATTTTGCCGGATAATCCGATATTCGGATAATTGAATGCTGTATAATGGAGGTTCCTCTGTATATAAGGAGCTTTGTCTGTTACTTTCAGAAGAGAGCTGAGATGGGTTAGTCAGATATGTTTTATTGCTTTTGGTTTGCCTTAACAAAGTGGCTGTCCCACGTTAACCCATAGAACATAGAACAATACAGCACAGAACAGGCCCTTCGGCCTCACGATGTTGTGCCAAACATTTGTCCTAGCTTAAGCACCTATTCATGTACCTATCCAATTGCCGCTTAAAGGTCACCAATGATTCTGACTCTGCCACTCCCACAGGCAGCGCATTCCATGCCCCACCACTCTCTCAACCTATCCTCGTATGACCTATTCTCCATTCCAGGCAACATCCTGGTAAATCTCCTCTGCACCCTCTCCAAAGCTTCCACATCTTTCCTAAAGTGAGGCGACCAGAACTGCATACAGTACTCCAAATGTGGCCTCACCAAGGTCCTGTAACGCTGCAACATCACCTCACAACTCTTGAATTCAATCCCTGTTCTCCAAATACTGATTTCAGTCCCTCTCTTAGTCGTAGTCAGTCTGAAACAAATTTGATTCTTCTCCTCTCCCTCCCTCAATTTGGTTTCTTTGCGCACTTGAAGATTATGGGAGGTCAAATACAAATAATTTAACTCTTCAATTTAACATTTTAATAAGTTATTGTCATATGGCTTGGAAGGTTTGTATTTTTAAATTAGGCAATTGATCTTTGTTTAAGCATGAACTGTTGATGGGATGATTCAGAATGGCAGCTGTGTATATTGGAGATGAGAATTCTCTGTCCAGTATATTAGACATCAGACTTCAGAGCAGAGAAATGTGGCTTTGTGAGTTTAATGCATACTGATTTGTGGTCACAAGTGATGACAGAGTGAAAAGGATTTCAGAAATTTGAGTTATTAATGGATGGCTGACGTACATGTGCAATTGTTGAGAAAGATCCCACGTCAAATTCAAAGGCTGCAATGAGTAAGCTAGTCTCTGGGGCACTGCAATTTGTTTCACTATCCCTTGAGCCAAGAAAGATGAGATTGGTGTGGGTGGTTATGATAGCCAAGTCTGATCCTTTTATCAGTGACAGATATGCACTTTCCAGGACAGAGTCACTGAATTTCTGTAATCTTAATGAGTGCCTGGTCAGCTGTTTTTTGATATTCCAAAAAATAATTATATTTGATCTCATTGTAAACTTATCTACTGATTTTGGCTTTCTGTCAGTTGTTAGAGGACTTGTTCTTGTAGATGTTTTTATTTTAATCAATTAATATTTCTATTCCAAAAATGCAATTGAGATTTAACTTTGGGAGAGAGACTATTTTGACAATAACATGAAGGACCAGTGTTCTCATGTGAGCATTTTCTGGCACATGCTGCAGAACTCCCATTGCAGAAATGAAATGCCAAGTGGAAATAAATGAGCAAGAACATAAGGAAACAAAATAAAGGGTGAACCGGAGAAAGGGAAACATATCTTGGAAAGGAAATATTTATGACATATGGTAAATCAGATAGATAGAAGATCTGGAAAGAGACCGGAGACCCAGCAAAATGGGAGGGGATGGGGGGTGTTGAGATGGAAATAAAAGGGGAGAGAGCGACATACCTTTTAAATGTAAGATAGGAAACACTTGTGAAAATTGAATGCATCAAACTGTTAACTGTGCAAATGTATCTGCCAATTTTGTGATGTCATCTTTACAGTTCAGTAAATTTTTAAAAGTAATGTGAAATCCTTTAGTTCTTATTCAACATTTTTAAGCACTTGTATTAACTGGTTTTAAATTTCCCATAATTTAGTGGTTCTTAAAACAAATGGCTGCTGTTTCTTGTGCACGTTCTATGCAGGATGTCAGAATCAGCCTGATAATTACAGTTATAAAAGAAATGAGAGCAGGAGGGGGCCAGATGGCCTTTCCTGGCTATTCTATAACTCAATACAAATCTGGGAATGTTGGCACTGGCGGTGAGTGCTGTGCATTTTCAACTGCTCAGTTATTGAACAAGCTTGTCCCTGTGCAGCAAGATCTGTATGATATCCACGTTTGGGCTGATAAGAAGAAAGTAAAGACTGTAGATGATGGAGATCAGAGTTGAGAGTGTGATGCTGAAAAAGCACAGCAGGTCAGGCAGCAGGAGAATCGATGTTTCAAGCATAAGCCCTTCATTCTGGTTGCTGATTATTCCTGATGAAGGGCTTATGCCCGAAATGTTGATTCCTCTGTTCCTCGGATGCTGCCTAACTTGCTGTTCTTTTCCAGCGCACACCCTTTTGCTGATAAGGGGCAGGAAATATTTGTGGCACGCATGTGCCAAGCAGTGAGAATCACTAAGATGATTTTGATGATCAATGGCATTACCATTGCTGAACACCCTGCTAATCAACGTCCAAAAGCTGAACTAGACCAGCCATATAAAAGCTGTAATGACAAAAGCAAGCCAGAGTCTAGGAATTCTGTAGTGATAACTCTAACTTCCCCAAAATCTGCCCACAGTCTGAAAGGAACAAATGAAGAGTGACTACTTTAGACTAATGTCCACTTGCCTTAGTGAGTGCAACTCCAAAATTCAAGGTCTTGATACTATCCAGGAAAAGCAGTCCATTTGATTGACTCTCCATCTACCACCTTTGTCCTTCAATTCCTCACTCCCAGTACACAATGGCAACAGCCTGTACCATTTGCAAGATGCACTGCATCTAGATCAGATGGGCCACTGGACTGAGAAGTGGCAGATGGAGTTTAATTCAGATAAATGCGAGGTGCTTCATTTTGGGAAAGCAAATCTTAGCAGCATTTATATACTTAATTGTAAAGTTCTAGGCAGTTGCTGAACAAAGAGACCTTGGAGTGCAGGTTCATAGCTCCTTGAAAGTGAAGTTGCAGATAGATAAGAAGGCATTTGGTATGCTTTCTTTTATTGGTCAGAATATTGAGCATAGGAGTTGGGAGTTCGTGTTGCGGCTGTACAGGACATTGGTTAGGCTAACGTTGGAATATTGTGTGCAATTCTGGCTCTTTCCTATCAGAAAGATGTTGTGAAACTTGAAAGGGTTCAGAAAAGATTTACAAGGGTGTTGCCAAGGTTGGAGGATTTGAGCTGTAGGGAGAGGCTGAACAGGCTGGGGCTGTTTCCCTGGAGCATCGGAGGCTGTGGGGTGACCTTTATTGAAGTTTACAAAATTGAGGGGAATGGATAGGGTAAGTAGACCCTGTGGTGGGGGAGTCCAGAACTAGAGGGCATAGGTTTAGGGTGAGAAGGGAAAGATTAAAAAGTTGCCCCTCAGGTCTCTTTTCTAACACAGTGGTACGAGTATGGAATGAGCTTCCAAAGGATCTGGTGGAGGGTGGTACAATTGCGACATTTAAAAGGCATTTGGATAGGTATATGAAAAGGAAGGGTTTGGAGGGATATGGGCCAGGTGCTGGCAGGTGGGACTAGATTGGGTTGGGATATCTGGTTGGCATGGACGGGTTGGACCAAAGGGTCTGTTTCCATGCTGTACATCTCTATGACTCTACGGCTCTATATGTAAATTGCAGAACCTTTTTCAAGTTTCATTCTCAAGTGAACTTTAACAATTGGTGTCATGTCGGCCCAGATAATGCATTTAAGGTGTGAGGTGCTCTGTGTGCGACTGTGCCAGAATGTTCAGACTGATTCTAATTTTAAAAAAGGATTTACAGAATCTTACATGGATTCGTGCAGTCTTTGAGCAATGTATGAGACAGACATATAACCTTATCATGGTAGACGCTGCAAGATGTGTCAGAGTGTTGACACAGGTACCACCATTACGTGAGGGGGCAGCTCCTACCATGTATGTGGCAGGTACTCATGCGACTCAGCCAACGTTGTCTATCTCATACACTGCAGGCAAGGATGCTCTGAGGCATGGTACATTGGCGAGACCGAGCAGAGGCTATGGAAACGGATGAATGGACACCGTGCAACAATTAACAGACAGGAATGTTCCCTTCCAGTCGGAGAACACTTCCGCAGTCTGGGACATTCGACCTCTGACCTTCGGGTGACAGTCCTCTAAGGCAGACTTTTGGACGGGCAATAACGCAAAATGGCTGAGCAGAGGCTGAAAGCCAAGTTTTGTACCCATGGGGATGACCTCAATTGGGACCTTGAGTTCATGTCACACTGCACTATACACAGATACTCCTACAGACCCATACACTCACGCAGACCCCCTCTCATACACAAGCTGTCTCTCATACACTCACTCATACACTCCCACCCTCTCACACACGCACACTCTCTCACAGACACTCATAACCCCCCTGCCCCCACACAAACACACACAAGTTTGTGGGGTGAATTTGTACTTGCAGAATTACATTGTATTTTGCTCAAAGACTGCATGAATCCATGTAAGATTCTGTAAATCCCTTTTTTAAATTAGAATCAGTTTGAACATTGTGGCACAGTCTGTCTCACACAGAACACCTCACACCTCACACCTTAAATGCATTACCTGGGCTGACATGACACCAATTGTTAAAGTTCACTTGAGAATGTAACTTTAAAAATGTTCTGTGATTACAAATGAAAGAACTGAAACCAACATGTTCATTCTAAAAGATGAGATACTTAAACAATCCAGGTCTTTTTCAATGTATAATTTCAGTTGCATCACACTGTAAACTTTTACTATAAATTCTTGTCTTACAATCTTACACTCCCGAACCGCCTGATAAAGGAGCAGCGCTTCGAAAGCTAGTGCTTCCAAATAAACCTGTTGGACGATAACTTGGTGTTGTGTGATTTTTAACTTTGTACACCTCAGTCTAACACCAGCATCTCCAAATCATCATCTGCCAATGTCTTTCTAATGGAAATTGGTTTGGAGGGTGCTGTCTGCATCTTTGATGATTTTCTGTTTGTGTCTCAATCAATGGACTCTTGGGAGTTGATTCTTCATAATTGGTACCTTATTATTAGCGGAGGGTGTAAATATTTTCTGTTTGTCTTCCAGTCAAAACCTGTTGATTGCATTCTGAAATGAATGCCAGCTCTGTCGCAATGTTTTGTTCAAAATTATTTACCTTCTCAGGCCAAACACGTTTTCACAGGACACTGGATATTACGTTTTCTGAATCCTTTGCTTTTTTGGAGTTGAAAAGTAACAGCTTCTATGTTGGTGTGCTATTTTTCAGAGACGAGGAGCCATTTCCTATGAAAGCTCAGATCAAACTGCGCTGTACATTCGTATGTTAGGTGAGTAATCAAACTGTTTTCTTTTGGTCTTCTGAATCGTCATCTGATACCAATCAATTTGTATCTAGTTGTAGTCTTAGAATCGTAAAGCATGGAAACAGAGCCTTCAGTTCAACTAGTCCATGCCATCCATAATCCTAAACTCAACTAAATCTCACCTGCTTGGCTGATATTCATCCAAATCTCTCCTATTCATGTACTTAACCAAGTATCTTTTAAACATAATTGTAGCCACATCCACTACAGAGATATCATGAGGATGCAAAAAGAGCTGCATTAGTGCAGCTTGTTCATTACGGTTTCCCTTGTTTAATAAGCCAATTATTCATGGCTTATTAAACAATGGAAATTCTCCCACAATAGAAAAATGCCTTAATAACAGATTGTATTGTATGGCTTGACACAAGTAGCAAGAACTACCCACTGCAGAACCCCTTGGGTAACTTGTATTATGCAAGAAACTCATACTTTATTGTGCATCTTGTTGTTAAAGGGTAAATCATCTGCAAAGATGTATATGTAGACTTTTCGTTGTTTTGCTTGACACTGGAGGGTTCTGCGTTGAACTTGGTATGATTCCTTTGGCACTTGTGTTAACCTTGAGCGTTCTTGGACATTTTGTTAAGGGGATGTACGAGTAAGGAGCCGGGCAGGATTTCAACCTGAAAGAAGAGATTCTCATCCCTATGTTGATTTTCGCCTTTTGCACTGTAAGTATATTATTTCATGAATGTCATTAGAGCAACTTTCTTTTCATGCTTTGGAAGGAGATCTATTTAGCCTATAATCCAGCTTGATTAAGGAATTTATCATAACTTTGGATCTTGAAGTGTAAAGTAGAAGAAAACTTGGCATGCTGAAACACCAGGACTATGTGCTAGAAAGTTGTTCCAGACTTATTTGAGCCTTCATACCATGAAAGTTTAATTTCAAAGAATCCTAAATTCTAATAAGGCACCAAACTGTTTATGGCTTCAGGATTATCCCGGAATGCAAGAGTAAATGTTATCCTGGGCTCTTTCTCTAACAGGAGCAAGGAGGCTTTGTTTGATTTGGCAGCTGTCTTTCTCTGTGTCGTTGAGAAATGGAGAAATATAAAAGTATGCCATTGAAATTGAGAGAAATTCTAGAACTTAGTGTCACAGAGGGATTTGGGTAGCATGGTAGTTGAAACACAAGATGATCCAGAAGGCAAATGGAATGTTACCATTTATTGCAATGAATACTAAAGTAGGGAAATGTTACCATACCTTTACGGGCCCTTAGTGATACCACAACTAGAGTACTTTTAAAATTTACTAGTGGGATGAGGGTGTTACTGGCGGAGTCAGCATTTATTGCCCATCCCTAGATGCTGCGAGAGAGTGCTGGTAAGCTGTCTTTTTGAATTGCTTCAATCTATGTGCAGTAAGTAGACCCACAATGCTATTAGGGAGGGAATTCCAGGATTTTGATTCATTCACACTGAAGGAACAGTAATACACCCCCAAGTCAGGATAGTGATTGGCTTAGAAGGAAATTTGCAGTTGGTAGTGTTCCCATCTGTCTGCTGACCTCGTCCTTCTAGGTTGAAGTTGTTGAGTGTTTGGAAGATGCTATTCTAAGGAGTCTTTGGGAATTTCTGCAGTGTATCGTATAGGTAGTACACACTGCTATTACTGAATGTTGATTGTACAGGGAATTAATGTACGTGGATGTGATGCCAGTCAAATGGATTGCTTTGTCCTGGATGATGCCAAGCTACTTCTGAGTTATTGGAGCTGCATTCACCCAGGCTAGTGGAGAATATTCCATCACACTCCTGACTTGTACCTTGTAGATGGTGGACAGCCCTTGGGGAGTCAGGATGTGAGTTACTTGCTGCAGGATTCCTAGACTCTGCCCTGCATTTGTAGCTATTATATTTATATAGTTGGCCCAGTTGAGTTTCTGGTCAATGGTAATCCTGAGGATGTTGACAGTGGGGGAATTCAGTGATGGTAACACCATTGAATGTCATGGGATGATGGTTAGACATTCTCTGATTGCTGATTGACATTGCCTGGCACTTGCATGAAGTGCATTTTACTGTCAGTTATCAGCTTAAGCTTGAATTTTTATCTAGGTCTTGTTACATTTGTGTATGGACTGCTACAATATCTAAGGAAGGAGAAATGGTGCTGAACATTGTGAAATCATCAGCAAATGCCCCACTTCTAACCTCCTCAGAGAGGGAAGGTCATTGAAGCACCTGAAGATATTTAGGCCTAGGTATTTAAAATGATGAATTGATTTGAGACTCAAAACAAAACATCTATTTCCTCTGGAAGAGGAGGACGTGAGCTTAAAATTAGGAGGTGGTTATTTAGGAGTGAAATCAAGAAAAGCTTTGACACACACAACTTAATAGAAATATAGAATTCTCTCCTCCACAAGTTAGTGAATATTTTATCAGTTGAAATTTTCAACACTGGCTTTGTGCTAGATTATCAAGTAGGACATCAAGCAAACGTGAGTAAATAAAGTTGAGGTATATGTCTGCCCTGATCGTGTAGAATGACAGAACAGCATCAAAGAGCTGCATGAGCAACTCTTATGGAATACATGTTTTTGGACCTTGGACAGCATCATCGTAGTATTCAGGTGGATTCTGCTGTATGATGAGGTTGCTGTCTATCTTTCACCACCTCGCCTCTTTACTCTCTCATTGTTCTATTATAGCAATTAACTGACATACACCCCTAAATGAGTCACAATTTCAGCAACGTAAATAGGGAAGACAACACTCATCATTTACAAACCCATCATAATTTCTGCCCCTTGATGCCAGTTTTTGTCTTTTGTCCAGCCATTTGATTTGATGTATTAATGCCACACTTACCTAGACACTGTGAAAAGCTTTGTTTTGTGTGCAGTGCAGGCAGATCGTACCATACAAAATGCATTAGGGTAATAGAACAGAATAAGGAATGCAATGTTAACGGCTGCAGAGAAGGCATACAAAGAGTGAGGTCAATATTACATTTGATAATTGAGAGTTCCATTCGGATGTCTTAATAACAAGAAAAGGCTGTTCTTGAATCTGTTGATACGTGTGTTTAAGTTTTTGTATCGTCTGCCTGACAGAAGAGGTTGGAAGAAATTATAATCTGAGCCGGGAGAGGTCTATGATTATATTGGTAGAGTTTCTGAGGCAGTGTAAAGTATACATGAAGACACTGGACTTGTATTGCATCTGACCTTTAACCACCTCCGCATCCTATCTAGTTGAGCTGAGCTTCTGACCCCTTGTGATTAACGTGGCAAAGACCTGTATCAGTCCTGCATGTTGACCACGTACAGAACAACTTGATTGTCCGAACGAGACGGGCGGGGAATATTTTGTTTGGATAACTGATAGCGATTTTACAGGACCTTGAGTTCTTCATATTTCAGAAAATCCGAAATTCAGATAGTTGACGTTCGATAACTGAGGTTGTTCTGTACTGCTGATACCCTTAACTGAACTTTTACCACCTCCATGTTGAATGCTATTCTGTTGTCCACTCAGAAGTAATTCGTTATTTTTCATTTAATTCATTTGCTATTCTGTCACCTTCTGAAATACATTATGCGTATACTCTCTGTTATTCCACATCGAAAGAAACCATTGTAAGTACATTCAACCCTGATAGAGTTTCTGTTTCAAAACCGCAATGAAATGATGGGCTGCCATTTTTCTTTGTATTAAATAACCACAGCTGAGAGTTTCTAATATAATTTAAAAACAAAATAAAAGCAACATCTAATATTTGAATATCTTAATTAGCATTTCAGTCCAAGGCCCTGACCATTTTTATAAACCTCAGGTTCAGAATTTTTTTTTAATAAGTGTTTGGAACATATCTTCAACCATATTTGACTTCAAGCACAAAAAGCCAATAAAATAATGAATGCGTATGTACTCACCCCAAATAAAAAAAAATACTTAAATGCAGTGTATCTCTTGTTGAAAGTATATTCTTTATGCTGCTTTTCACAAGTGCACAGCAATGATGCAGTTCTTAGACTTCAAAAGTGTTTGTCTTTAAGCTGAAGAGTCCTTTGATAGCTCTCATTTCCTATTTCAGTGCTTTTTCTGGGGTTTTTCCAAGTTACTACTTGTGATGTATGAATATTTTAATCCGTGAAGTTGATTGCACAGGGGTTTACAATATCCCTAAGGTGTTATTTAGCCATTTGAGCAATATCCTTCCATCATCCACACTATCATCATTTACAGCAGCGTATCTGTGAAATTTTGAACAGGTTTATAGCTTATGACTAAAAGATCATGTGATTGTAAAAGGCATCAGATGGCGTAGGTAATGATGTGAAGGGTAGGTCGTGCCTCACAAACCTTGTTAAGTTCTTTGAGAAGGTGATCAAACAGGTGGATAAGGGTAAAGCGGTTGATGTGGTGTATTTGGATTTCAGTAAGGCATTTTGTATGATTCCTCATGGCAGGCTATTGCACAAAATACTGAGGCATGGGATTGAGGGTAATTTAGCGGTTTGGATCAGATGCTGGCCAGCTGAAAAAAAGACAGAAGGTGTGGTTGATAGGAAATATTCATCCTGGAGTTCAGTTACTAGTGGTGTACCGCAAGGATCTGTTTTGGTTCCACTGTTGGTTTTATAAATGACCTGGATGAGGGCATAGAAGAATGGGTTAGTAAATTTGTGGATGACACTGAGGTGGGTGGAGTTGTGAGTAGTGACAAAGAATGTTGTAGATTACCGAGGGACATATGTAAGCTGCAGAGCTCGGCTGAGAGGTGGCAAATCAAATTTAATCTGGAAAAGTGTGAGGTGATTCACTTTGGAAGGAGTAACAGGAATGCAGAGTACTGGGCTAATGGTAAGATTCTTGGTAGTGTAGATGAACAGAGAGATCTCAGTGTCCATGTACATAAATCCTTGAAGGTTGCCACCCAGGTTGACAGAGTTGTTAAGAAGGCATACAGTGTGTTAGCTTTTATTGGTAGAGGCATCGAGTTTCAGAACCACGAGGTCATGCTTGAGCTGTATAAAACTTTGGTGCGGCCGCACTTGAAGTATTGTGTACAGATCTGGTCACCCCGTTATAGGAAGGATGTGGAAGCTTTGGAAAGGGTTCAGAGGAGATTTACTAGGATGTTGCCTGGTATGGAGGGAAGGTCTTTTGTGGAAAGGCTGAGGGACTTGAGGCTGTTTTCATTAGAGGTAGGAAGGTTGAGAGATGACTTAATCGAGACATATAAGATAATCAGAGGATTAGATATTTTGGACAGTGAGAGCCTTTTTCCTCAGATGATGATGGCTAACACGAGGGGACATAGCTTTAAATTGAGGGGTGACAGATATAGGACAGATGTCGGAGGTAGTTTCTTTACTCAGAGTAGTAGGGGTGTGGAATGCACTGCCTGCAACAGTGGTAGACTCACCAACTTTAAGGGCATTTAAATGGTCATTGGACAGGCACATGGATGAGAATGAATAGTGTAGGTTAGATGGGCTTCAGATTGTTGCACTGATCTGTGAAACCATCAAGGGCTGAAGGGCCTGTACTGCGCTGTTATGTTCTATGTGCAGGATCTTGCCCTCAATAAAACTGTTTAAGTACAAAACTCTACAAATTTTGCAGTTTCTCTTTTTTAAGTTGTACATGATATTCTCTGCTGTCTAGAATCTCATGGGTATGGTGTCCATACGTGGGTGAGTTGGTGGTGGGAACAAAAGTTATTTTATGTGAAGGGATAGCTTTTGTAACATTTGGTGGAGATAGGTGCTTCCCAACCTAGCACATAATTAAGAAATGGTTTCTAATGAGTTGGCTATTGGAATACCTGAGGAGATTCCTCTTGAGAATGTTAATTAGATTAAAAAACAACATTTGATTGTTTTATATACTATGTTTAGGCATGTAAAATTTTGCTAAGGCATTTTAAACTTATTAGTACAAAATATATTTTCCTTTGAACTGGCTTGTACAGTTGGAATGTAAAAACACAATTACAGTAACTTTTATTGGTGTTCATTGTTCTTCACATAGTTTACTGCAATCAAATAGATAATATCAGGACAATATCCAGTACACCATGAAAATGTCAGGAGCGCCTGCTCTTTATCATGTTTACTTGTCGGTGTGTGTGTCGGTGTGCAGCATCAATTTTTCTTTCATTACCTGATCATCACTTTTGTGTTTCTTCTGATAACTGTAAAAGGTATTTTGCTCTCATTACTATGTCCTGTTTTAGCTTACAAGGTTAGATGCAGGAGAAAAATTGAATGTCTTTGCCTACTGTGCAACAAATGTATTTTAAATCTGCTGTAGGAAGTCGTTTTTGTTACAAATAGTTAACTGGAACATTTTTTTTCCTCTTCTGTATGATTCTAGAGTAGAGTGGTTTTACAAAGAATCTGAACTGTGTGACGGTGTGTGATTGAAAAAAATCCTTTGGGGCATACTGTATCTAGTTGTGGATTAGGCCATTACACTCACTAACTGTAATAACTTGGGTAATTAGCTCTGAGACAGAAGAATATGTAAATTTGCTCTGAGTGGTATCTGCTCTTCAAAGGGAGTGTGCAGTACTGCAGGGAGGGAAAATTTGTGATGCAGCAAGCAGGGACCTTGCTGTAATAACCTGTAATAATTGTGCAAACTTTAAGGGTTTTTGGGAGCCCATGAAATATTCTTACAAACAGTTTTAAGGCAGTCTCTTGATTCTAAGATTCTACTTGGGCTCACTAGTTTCAGCCATGGGTCTTCACTGTGACAGCACAGGCCAATTCTTGACCAACAGGAGCATGGAGCAGTTTGTCTCACAAGCCAGAAGAATTCAGGGTGCAAGGGTTACTTCCTTTTCAATCCTCTGCTGCATTGCCGAGACCAAAGATGAGGTGGCTCAAAGCATAATGTGGCTTGATGGAAAATTAGATTAGATTAGATTAGATTAGATTACAGTGTGGAAACAGGCCCTTCGGCCCAACAAGTCCACACCGACCCGCCGAAGCGAAACCCACCCATACCCCTACATTTAC